>NC_081412.1:577073757-577373757 GCF_030272615.1 Cryptomeria japonica
ACTTTTACCACTTTGTATATTCTATACATACTCTCTACCTTTGTCACACCTACCAAATTTGAATCACATTTACAACTTCTTCTAGATTAGATTGATTTTGTACATATAAGATCTTTCCTCTAGTGTATTCTTGAATATTTTATTCAAGTCAGTTGTCTTGGAAGTTTGTAACTCAAATATTTTATTCTCTGTCCTGCATAAGATCATAGAATAGTTGCCTAAATGGAATGGATTCTATCCATCTTTAGATCATACTTTGTACTTGGATTACTAAGTTTAGTAATCTTCCTCTTCCCAAAAAATCTACAATATTTCTTGAACCATATAGCCTACCTGCAACATGGTCATCATTAATGCGTCTTTCATCATCTGTCGATCTACCCTGAGGATATTGACAACTACCTCATTAAGATTTCTGCAAGCACAAACTTTTGCATATCAGATTTCATTCTCAACCACTTGGGAACCACATGTCTCCATATCATCATCCAGATTAGATGGTCAAGGTTAGTTGGCTTCCATGTAAAAATCTTGTGCCAATCAATAGGAATACATCTTGTTATTTAGCATCCAAGTCACTTGGTCAATCTTGGTCAATCATCTATGCAGACCTTTGAGTCTATCATCTTGCAGAAATGGTCACAAAGTTAGTCACAAACTTTAGTTCTATCAATAAAATACCCTTTCATCTTTTGATAGGTATCCTCTAATATGCCACATCATCAGGTCAAACTTGGTCAATGCCTAGGTGAACTATCGAGTTCCTCAGATCCATTGTACTTAATGCATGATCTACCCATGTGAGATAAGATTTTATTATTCTCAAGAAGCCTTCTTTTTTCTTTGTTACCCCATATCTCATTAGCATGATCTCTCAACATACGCATGGTAATATTTATTTCATCCTATGAGGACCATGTTGGATAAGCTTTGTCTTTCCTTGACAAGAATATTTTTATCCCACGACCCTTTCCTTATCCTCGTGGGGATGTGTGAGATAAGAAAACCTTTCCTTTTCCTCTATACTCTTATCCCACAACACTCTTGTTTCTATTGTGAAACCTTGTGGGATAAGAAATCCCTTTGCTTCCTTTTGTTTTTCTTATCTCATGGGTCCATCGACATCATCCTCTTCTCATGCGGGCTAAGGTTTTCTCAAAGGAACACTTTCACTTGTTAGACCTCATGTTATTTTGTGTGCATCTTAGCCTGTGTGGGATATGGGAATCAACAATCTACCCTTAAGTTTCTTATCCTGCATGACTCTTGTTAGTCACTTTTGACAACACAGGATAAGAGAGAACATCTCTCCACTTTGACCTCTTTGACTTTCTTATCCCGAAAAACCATTGTTGATTACTTTTGATAATGTGGGATAAGATATAACATTGTTTTCTCCTCTTAAGTGTTCTCTCGCTGGGTCTTCAGCACTCATCCAACAAATTGGAGGATAAGAAGAAACATCATGTGCATCTCACAAGTGTCATCCCACATGACAAGCACGTGACCTTTTCCACACCGATTGAGGATAAGAGGGACCCCCTTTTTCATTGAACATAAGTTATCCCACACAGTCTCTTCCTTGCTCATGAACACAAAATGGAACTCACAAATACATGTGAGCTAAATAACTGCAACCATGTGGAAATTGACTTAGTGACTTTTGCTGACATGACCAATGTGTAAAGATGATGGAAATGTTCAAAACCTCGACGATGAAACCTCTACAAAATAACATGACATGTTATATGTGAGTGTTTCCTACATCATGACAATCTCTAGAAACCCCTTGACATCAACTTGCTTTTCTACAACCATTTGATATGCTTTGACATCAATGACAATAATGCCAACAATATTTTTATCCTCAATCAATCAATAATTCTCTTGAATCTATTTCTATACAATTGTTGGTTGCCTCCTTGTAGATTCATGTCTACATCAACACTATGTTGATTCCAACAAACAACACACAACAACACATCCTATAAAGTCAACATCAAATGAAACATGTAGATAAACAATAAAGTATATTTACTAGTAGGATAATGCAAATTACTTAAAGGGGATCTTCAAATGCCATAGTAAGACTAATGACAACATCTTAACTCGACCTCTAATGCATACTTAGACCATAGTAATATGATGTAAATAAGATGAACCAACTAAGTCAACTAGAGGCCAATACAAATGATAATATCAAACAACAAAAAAACATAACTTCACTTACAGAGCAAACCAACACTTGAATTCTGAACTAGAGCACTGCACAAGCACAAATGAATGTGTCCTCTAATCCACAACACATGAAACAATATTGTTTAGAAATGAGGAGTTTTCTCTAAACTAGTCCTAATTCACAATCTTGATGTTAGAAAACTCTAATAACTAACTTCATCACCTGAACTATTAAGGATGCGAAAAAATATAATAATACAACATCCCCAAACAAGCCATCTTTTTCAAAATTAGAGGAATGTAGAGAATTATCCAATAAAGACTTTAAATACTCTCTCCTACATATTTCAGCTTCCACTATAGTCACCTTTTGAAAACACCATATACTCACCCAGTATCACCACCAAACATCATAACAACATCTAAACACTTATTTTCAGATGTTTACATATTAGGAAAAAAACCATACATATCAAGTTTACATTAATGAAATAATTGAACACACATTTCTAACATACCAGTCCTTATATTACAAGACAATTTTATTAATAACTTGAAATAAGTCATCAAGCTTAGGGTAAGTGCAATAAGTTGAGTCCACTTAGTGTGGAAGTTCTACACTTGGAAAAAATGAAAAAATGATGTGGAGCACATGGGAAAGAAATGTTGGCAATTGACACTCATTTGATTGGTTTCAATATGTTGTCACTGATGGCAACATGTTTCAGCTTTCATATTTTGGTTTGGTTGTTTACTAAAAGACACTTCATCAATGTCGACAAGTATCTTCACTAGTAGGAGGAATTCTTTGGGTATCAACATTGCAGGCCGACATGAATTCATCAGGTTAACGTTATAGGAGGTCGACATCATTTTGGGAGATCCGACAATTGAAAATTGACTTTGATATTTATATATCTATGCAATTGAGCCGACATGTATATTCATTATGTAAATATCTATGTAGATGACATAAGGCATGAAGGATTGTAAGAGTATATAGGTTAGTTGATTAGATCATTTTGGGATATGAGATGTAATGATGTTAAGGAGAGACATGCGAGTGATAATTGTAATGCGAGGAATATTGATTATGTAAGAGGTTATTCTGGTAAGGGTTTAGGGTTTAAGAACTGGAACCTCCAGAGCTTAATCGGAACTATATTCAGACATAGGAGATGTTATCTTTGCAGTTCATTCTATTTTTTGGATTGTAGTTTGGAGTTTTATGTAGTCAATGAGACTCCTTTGTAATGATTAGTGTGCTCTATGCTATAAGACTTCCTACATGTGCAGGTCCCCATATTTTGTAATATATTTTCATATGGCCAGTGGATTGATATTGTGGGTCACAAATCCCACCATGGTTTTTCCTCTTTGCGGTTTTCCACGTATAATTCTTTGTGTTATGGTATTCATTTGTGTGATTGGCTTATTGATATCTTTACTTATTTCATTTATATATATGTATTGGTATATTAGTTGGTGAATGCATGGTTTATTAAGTTTAAAATTGATCATTCTGGTAGAACACTGATTCACCCCCCCCCCCCAATCTCTTAGTGTTCTTGAATTCTAACAATTGGTATCGGAGCATTGTGCCTTAGAGGAAGTTTAATATCTTGAGGGAGATCTTGTATTTGGAATCTATGGATATGAGTTTGGAGAAGAAACTTGAGGCAGCTCTTGAAGATTATGATGATGAAAGGATGAAGAAATTGAAGATACAAGATGAATTGAATTCTGCTCAGGATTCATCCTTATCCTATAGGAGAGGTTATCATCTATTCAAGCTAGGAGGAAGGAACTATTGCAAAATCAGGATAATGATAAAAAAGATACCCTTACTGAAAGATGTCAGAAGCTGAGTCAGGAGAATATGGTTATGAGGAATGAAATGCAAGCCCTAATTATGATAAAGTTAAAGGATATTGAGGACCAGAAGATGAATTAAGAGAACCTTGGGAGATCACTGAAAGATAGATCTAAATAATGGATCCGGTTGGTTCATGAAAATGATATGTTGAGAACTCATTTAGTATAATCCCAAAGCAATGAATAGGAACTTGAAAGACAAATGATAATTCTAAGAGATGATGTGGCTATTGCAAGTGAGTAAAAGGACAAATTTAAGGTTGGTTAAATACAACTTGATGAGTTATTGAAACTTCAAAGGCAAAATGGAGATTATAGTGGACTCGGATTTGAACAAGATCACAGTTTCATTAGTAGAAATGAATATCAAAACCAAAAGGCATCAGTAAGGCAACTTAATGCTGACAAATTTAATGGTAGATGCTTTGTTTGTAATAAATTTGGTCACATGGCTAGGCAATGTAGAAATAGAGAAAATTAGAACTATAATTCTGCTCCCGGTCAATTTTCTAAATGCAGTAAGTATGGTCATAAGATAAAAGATTGGAAAATGAATGTTAAATGTTATGCATGTGGAAAATTTGGACATATGGCTAATTAGTGTAGGTCAAGCAGTTATACCAGTTTTAGAAAAGCAATTCAAAATACATGTTATACATGCAAAAAGATTGGACACATAGCTAAGTTCTGTAGAAGCATAAATCCATCGATTAACAATGATAGATCAAATGATAAAGGGAAAGAGAAGGTCAATGTAATCCGGCAAGATCATACCAAGAAATGGGTCAGGAAGTCAGATGATCAATCAGAAGATGGGAATGATTTGGTTACTCAACCAATAGAGGAGGTTTCTCCTGCACTGGCAGAAATCTCATCTGATAATTGAGCCAGATGCCTTAGGGGTAGGCAAAATTCATGAAAATGGCACATATGCCCTAGGAAGGAGTTCTGGAAGATGTTCAAGACATTGGAAATTATTATCCAGCATGGAGATGTTTGGCCGAGATCTGGTATCTTTCACTGGAAGTCATTCATATCCATGTTGAATTAGGGTTTCTTGGAGGTTAAAAGGTTGAATCCACTTAATTTCTGATCACCTTGCATTTAGAGTGAGTCTAAGGTGAATCAGTGCGATCAAATATCTTCTTGAGTGATTTTACCAGCGATTGGAATAATTCTGTAGGGTTTCACTAGAAACTATTTCTCAGGTACTTATTGATATTATCTTTCATCATGGAAGTGAGATCATCCTCTACACCTAATTTTATTGCAAATCCTATTGTTGTTGAGGTTAAGGATCATCCTAGGCCGACTTTCAAGAAATTTCCACATATTGCCACCTTGGATGATTTGGTTAGCGCATTTTCCTATGTCCTGGAAGGAGTTGTATATGTGGAAGATGTCAGAGCATACATTCACTATCATATTGAGGATTTGGGTACTAGTGATATTAAGAGCATGTATATGAGCAAGTTGATGGGAGATTATTGAAAGATCAAGCCTGAGTACAAGCACATTGAGGATCTAGGGTTTACCGACATCTTGAATATTCCTGAATTTGAAGATGAGATTAATAGATATGTTTTCGGCTGAGTGCATGGAGAATTAATTTGGTTGAATAGACCTTATAAGACTTCGAAGGAGGCCATCAGAGCCATCACCAATTTTCCACAAATTGGACAGTGTTTGGAGAAGAAGATTTCTAATTGATCAGGTCAACAAACTCACCGATACAACCTTACACTGGAAATTGATGAGGGTTAGCACTGTTACAAACAGAGACATCAAATTTGGTAGCATGATTATTGGATACAAGGTAGCTCAATCCAATCGTTTGAACTCTATTTCTAGCTCCTACATTTATGCTTCACATAAGATCATGAGGGATAATGAGAAGATAGATATTTGTGGATGGATGTTAGATGAATTGTTAATTAACCTTGGGAAGATCAAAGGAGAGAAGAAGGGAACATACCAGTATGGAAATATTATTGTCTATTTGATCCTATTTTTCATTAATGAAACTCCTAGTTTTGGGAAGAGGCAGTGGGCATTTGATATCTTGGTAGGAAGACAACTAAAACAATCTATCACTAGTTTGGGTAGTGAGCGAGATGATAAAATTTGGGGTTACTTCAAGGCATTCCAGAAGTATATGAAATCTAGAGAGAGGGTTCCAAAGAAAATGATTGAGAAATACTCAACCGAGATATGCTTAATGGTTAAAAAGGATGAAACATTGATGGAAGCAGTCAAGCCATGAAATATATGGATTGAAGAGATGGGTTATGGAGTTGATGCATAGATTTTTGATGCTTATGCAAAGATGTTAATTTATGAACCTATTGATGAAGCTGAGAAATAATTTTCTACTATAGAGCAGAAGAAGCAAGAGGTTCAAACTGAATTTAACAGGAAGAAGAGGGAGAAGTAGCAGGGCAAGGAAAGAAAGTTTGTTGAACAAGTATCTCAGGATATCAAGGCATTAATGGATGTTGTTATAGAAAAAGGAAGGAAGAGAAAAGAGCTTGAAGTTTTTATTGAACCTATTCCATCAAACTCTAGAACTAAGGATGACACACCCGTAGCATTCAAGAGGGTATTGAGGAAGAAAAGTGAAGAGTCAAAGGAGGAAACAAGGAAGCAACTGGTTAGGAAGGTTACAATCAAGGCACCAGCAAAGAAGAGAGCTCTAAAGGAAATATCTCAAACACCTTTTGCTCCATCCTGTACTGGAAGAAAATATAAGATGGATGACACAGACCTAAAAATTGTCACTGGTAATGTAACTATTGTTACACCCAAGACTTGTGCAGGATTGGTTGATGAAATTACTAAGGATTGTATGTTGAAGAATGTACAATTTTATTATGATCATTTAGATGATGATGAACAAAGACAAGTTAAGGAAGCAGTTTTATTGTATTTGGATATATATAAGAAAGATTTATTGGAAATTGAGAAATAAATACCGACATAGTTATATGATAATTTAGATGCCAAAAGATTATCATCTATGGAGGAGGATAAGCGGATACAGATTCAAGAATTGTTAACTACCTGTGTATCCATTACTCCAAAGGAGTTGGATATGACACTTGAGGTTGTAGACAAAAAAATATTTCAAAGAAAGAACAAGATAGTTATTCTTATGTTAGGTAGGGTTAATGAGATTATCACTAGGACCCACAAGGCATGGGTTTAATTCTTTCCTAAGAACCCTAGTTTCTACACTTCATCCAAGGCTAAGATAGATACTTTAGACATCCCAGTTGAAGAGAAAGGTAAAGGTATAATGGGTAACTCATCTACAATTTTGAAGGATAGTAAGGTATTGGATATAGAGCCCCCAGTAGAATTTAATATATAGGGCACAAAGGTGATACCGACAAATGTAGAGATACAAGCAGATTCAAAGAATGTATAGGTTGAGGACATAGTTCATAAGGAGGAATCGCTAGTAACTGATAATGCACCAATTGGAAAAGCAACCAGTGAAGGAGAGGAACTTATTAAATTTAATAAGCCATCAGAGGATAAGGGAGAAGAATCCAATAGGGAACTAGTAGTGAGACCATCATTGTTGTCAATTGACACCTCATAGGTAGAGCAGAAAATCTTAACTAAGATGAGTTCTACTAAGCTCATGATGATGGCTGCATAGAAGATGATGAAGGAGGGATCTATGGATAAAGGAGTTATTGATCAGTCAATCCCAGTATTGCATAGACTTATCTTGGAGTGCAAATTTGACAAAGGATCAATCCAATCCGACAAGCTTAAAACAATCACAGAGCACATTTCTAAGGACTTTCAATCTTTACAATAGATATCAAATTGGTAGGCATTGGAGAGGTTTACACAAGCTAAGAGAGATACTCTTGATCAAATAATTGAGTCGAAGAAGAAGGAGATTAATGATAAGATGAAGTTGATTAATAATGTACAAATATTTATAGAGTACGCTGCAATACAAGTTTACTTACAATAAATTTAGATAAAAGGATTAAGGAACCTCAAGGGAAGATTGTAGGTATAGTCAATTATTTTGATGGATCAAATTATTTGACAACATATATTGATGGTCAGATTTTGGTATTGGAAGCTCAAGTTTCATCTCTTGAGAGGGATAAAGATAAAATCATAAGGAGAGCTAGAGGTCTTAGAGAATTGGTGAGTCCCTAGTTGGACTCATTAATTGTACATAAGAAAGAATGCATTGATTTGGTTGGTAAGCCCACACTGACAAAACTCAAGGATAAGAGTCATAAACCCATATGCTAAATGGACTTGTATTTGTTTTCAGGACACTCAAATCAATTTGGGATACCTATCTAGAGATTTTAGAGAAAGCCAATCTAGAAATTTTCAAGTATATTCAGCTTTGGTAAGGTATTTTAGGACATTATTTATACAATCTTTAATTCTTCATCCTGGTTTTTGGTAGTTTTTTGGAATTAATGTCAAAGGGGGAGGTATAGGTGAAAAATATATTCTTGACATCAAAGGTATGGAGTATTTTGTTTAGATCATGATCATAGATGGATATTCAGCTCAGGGGGAGCAGTCTCGGAGTGAAACCAACAGATAGAAACCATTATCATTTTTCACATGAGTGTTGCCATCAATGCCAAAAGGGGAGATTGTTGGCAATTGATGCTCATTTGATTGGTTTCAATATGTTTTCATTTATGGAAACATGTTCTGACTTTCATATTTTGGTTTGGTTGTTTACTGACAAATAATTCACCGACACCAACAAGTATCTTCACTGGTAGGAGGATTTCTTTAGGTACTAGCATTGCAGGCCATCATGACTTCATCAGGTTAACTGTATAGGAGGCCGACAACATTCTGGGAGATTCACCAATTGACAAATTATTTTTATATTTATGTATTTATGTAATTGAGTCGACATGTATATTTATTATGTAAATATCTATGTAAGTTGACATAAGGCATGAAGGATAGTAAGGGTATATAGGTCAGTTGATTAGATCATTTTGGGATATGAGATGTAATGATGTTAAGGAGAGATATGTGAGTGATAATTGTAATGTGAGAAATGTTGATTATGCAAGAGGTTATTTTGGTAAGGGTTTAGGGTTTAAGAACCAAAACTATCAGAGCTTAACCAGAACTTTATTCAGGCATAGGAGATGATATCTTTGCAGTTCATTCTCTTTTCCAAATTATAGTCTAGATTTTTATGTAGTCAATGATACTCCTTTTGTGATGAGAAGTGTTCTCTAGGCTGTAGGCCTTCCTGCATGTGCAGGCCCCCATATTTTGTCTTTATGGGGGCTTGCACATGAACCAAAGACTATAATTTGAAAGGAAGGCCTACAGCCTAGAGAACACTTCTCATCAATGACTACATAAAAATCTTTTCAGATGGCTACTGGATTGATATTGTGGGTCACAAATCCCAACATAGTTTTTCCTCTTTGAGGTTTTCCATGTATAATTCTATGTTATGTTATTCATTTGTGTGATTGGATTATTGATTACTTGACTTCTTTCACTTATATATGTATCAGTATATCAGTTGGTGAATGCATGGTTTAATAAGGTTAAAATTGATCATTCTAGCAGAACACCGATTCACCCCCCCCTATCAATGTTCTTGGATTCCAACAATAAAATGGGATTCCACTATGGTTTGGGGTCCTAAGCCAAAATTTGAAATGGGGTCTCATTTCACAATAGGGTCTTGAGCCTAAATCTATGAAATGAGATCCCATTTCAAAAACAAAATGAGATTCCTTTTCATAAACGGGATCCCATTTCAAAAATAAAATGAGATCTCATTTCTTTTAATATTGTTTTTTTCTTTAATATATATAAAAAATGAAACATATACATGAAATATAACATTTAAGCATAAGAAAGGAAAAGCACAAAGGGAAAATTTCCCTTTGTCTTTTTCCTTTCTTATACTTTAAGTTATATTTCTTGTATATATTCATAGGATGTTTGAGAGTTGTTTCAAATATTTAAGAGTTAGAATGCAAATTTTAAATTCTATAAGATCTTAAAAAATTTTAGACTTTGTCAAATTTTAGTAATCAACAGTTAGACATTTTCTAGCTCTCTTTATCTTTCTTGAGCTCTAGAATCATCTCTCTCCATATCTATATTGGCAACATGTTTGAAAGTGGTTTCAAATCTCTAAGATTTATAATGAAAATTCTAGATTTTAGATCTTATAAATTTCTAGATAGTCAAATTTTAGTAATCAGCAAACTTCTATCAGCATTTTCTAGCTCTCTTTATCTTCATTGAACTCTAGACTCATATCTCTCCATATAAATCTTCATCTATCCCCTCTCTACCTTTATAACTCACCCTTTTCTCTCTCTATCTCAAAATCTACGTATCTTTCTACACACCTCCCTACATTCTCTACCTACCTCTATTTATCTACATATATACCTCTCTTTCTCTACCAACTTATCTTTCTCTACATACATCTCTCTCTCTCTCTCTCTCTCTCTCTCTCTCTCTCTCTCTCTCTACCCCTCACTCCTTCCCTCTGTAATTTTATCTCCCCTCTATCTCCTATCTACCTCTCTATTTCACTCTCTCCTTTCTCTCCAAAAATATAGACCTATCTATACCTCTCTCTCACATCCTTAATTCTCTACTCTTTATCTCATCTCTCTCTACATATCCCCTCACTCCCTACCTATCTCTCTTTCGCTACATATTCATATCTATCTCTCTACACAGATTTATCTCCCTCCCTACCACCATCACTCTCTCTCTCATTCCCTCCCTCATTCCCTCTCTAATTTATCCTCCCTTCTGCCCTCTCTCTACCTCTATATCTCACTATGTCCCCTCTCTCACAAAATCTAGAACTATATCTCTACCTCTCTCTCACATCCTTAACTCTCTACTCTTTATCTCCTCTCTCTCTACATACATCCACTCACTCCCTACCTACCTATATTTCTCTATCTCTATATAAATGTACCTTCCCTCTCCCTAAAAACTTATGTTTATCTACATATGTCATAATAGGTTCTGCTAAGGGGTCTTATGTCATCGTAGATCCCATTATGTGATAATCGGTCCTATTATGTCATAATACCCCATAGAAATTCCTGTAGGTATAATGCCATAATAGATCCTCTTAAGGGGTCTTATAACATAATAGGTTGTCTTAAGGGGTTTTATGACATAATAGGACCTATTATAACATAATGGGTCCCATTCTTCCATAATACCATTTAATACTACTAAGGGGTATAATGTCATAATTGTTGGAATCCAAGAACGCTAAGATAGTGGGGGGGGTGGGGGGGGGTGAATTAGGTTTCTTGTCATACCAGATTTCATATGGTGTCTTCAAAGTTCCTTTCTTCAGTTGTACTCGGTTCAGGGTCTAGACTGCTGTGCTTATTGCTTCTCTCCAAAATGTTTGTGGCACTTCCTTTTCAATCATTAGGGTTCTGGCACAATCCACAATAGATCTGTTTCTTCTCTCAACAATTCCATTTTGTTGTGGAGTTCTCAATGGAGAGACTTGTCTTTTTATACCATGATCGTTGTAGAATAAGTTGAACTCATCAGATGTGAACTCTCCTCTATCTGATCTAAGACATTTCAGTTGTCTTCCTATTTCATTTTCAACTCTTGCCTTGTACCATTTAAACATTTAAAAAGCTTCTGATTTTTCTTTTAAAAACATAACTAACATCATCCTTGAATAATCATCCACAAATAATATGAAATATTTATCACCATAATAACTTTGAACTTTCATAGGACCACAAAGATCAGTGTGCACAAGATCTAAAATTCCCTTGGAAGTGTAGGACTTACTTGTAAAGCTTGATCTTGTCATTTTAGCCATCTGGTATCCTCAGCACATAGCATTCTCAGGTTTTTCAAGACTCGATAGACCTCTTACTCGGTGCTTCTTGCTTATTTTGATCAGATTATCACAATTTACATGACAAAACATTTTATGCCATAACCAGGTATCCTCTATCTTTGCATACAAACATTTATTCCGAGTTGAGCCAAGGTGAAATGTGTTACCTTTTGTTTATGTCCCAGTAGTAAGTAACTTTCCATGCTTGTCATGAACTTTGCCAATTCCTTTCTGAAATTCTATTCGGTATCCTATATTGTTTAGCTATGCTACACTCAACAAATTGTATTTCAAACCTTCAACCTAATAAACATCATTGCATCTTGCATTGTCAAGAAGTGTTATAGATCCTTTACCTTTTACCAAACATGGTACATCATTACCAAATCTTACATAGCCTCCATCATAGTCTTGTAACATAAGAAACTTGTGTTTATCACTTGTCATGTGATGTGAGCATCCACTATCTATGATCCAAGAATCATTAGTATTAATGTCAGATATTAGGGCTTTTTCTTCATACCTTTCTTCATCTGACCCATCTTTGATAGCCACATAAAATACTTCTTCTATATCAGTTTCATCTGATTTATCATCATTGGATTCGTCATTGGATTCCTCATCGGCTATTAAGCATGACTTTCTATCTCTTCTTCTGAAGTCTCGGTGTCCTCTGTAATGATTATCTTTCTATCTATCATCTTGGTAATCTCTCTTTTCAGTACAATCTTTGTCAGGATAGTTAGAAGCCATATGTCCTATCTTATCACAATTGAAACATTTCAAAGGTAGTTTTCCTTTATACTTACCTTTGCCTCTCGGTAACCTTTACGCTAATAGTGCTTCAAACTCTTCTTGCTTTCTGATTTCCTCATACAATTTGTGTACTTCCTCCATGTTCTTGCGAAATCTTTCACTTGCTCCTCTGTGATCCCCTTTAATGTACTTACTCATTCTATCATTGTAATCATCAGATTCACCAATATGAAAAGAGCTAAATGCAGATTCAAGTTTATTTACCGATGACCCACTGTTATCAAAGTTACTTAACTCAAATGCATGTAGCTTACCAATAGTAGCATCTAAGGAAACTAGCATTTTGGGTACAGACCTCAATTCATTGATTGCAGAGACTCGGATTGCATAAGCTAGTAGACGGGTTCTTAACAACTTACTTGTTATATCCTTTTCTTCAATAGTTCCACCTGCTCCTTTGATTTGATTGACAATCTCCTTTAGTCTTGTACTATATTGGGTTATGTTCTCACCTTCATTCATCCTCATAGATTCAAGTTGTCCTCTTAGACTATCCACTTTTTCTCTTTGAACATGTTCATCTCCACCATAGAAAGATATGAGCTTGTCCCACATTGCCTTTGCATCATTGTAGCCTTTTAGATCATTAAACTTTGAATCGATCAATGCAAATGTTATTTCAATCATTGCTTGAATATGTTCTTGCTTTGTCTTTATCTCTTTCATTGTCAATGGATAGGTGCTCAATGTAATGAAATCATTCTCCAGATAATATACAACATATTCTCCAACTCCTGATAGGTGCAGCTTCATCCTTTTCTGCCATGTAGGTAAACTTGACTTGTTCAGCTTCGGTGCATCCCTCTTATACATCTTTGGATGTTTGCCTCAAGTACCTTTAAACTTTTTCTTCTAGAGTCCAAAGCTCTAATACCAATTGATAGTTCTGATACTTAATGTAAGTACAGATGCCAAGCTAATAAGATGAGGGGGGGGTGAATCATACAAACTTAATCTTCCATAAAAACAACAGATTCAACCTCGGTAACATATACTTCAGTAATATAACCAAAACTGCTAAACATGCAAACTCAAAAGCATATAAACATCATAACACTCATAACACTAGATTTAACATGGAAACCCAAATAGGAAAAAACCACCATGGGATTTTGGACACACTAAGAAATATACTCTTCTAGAGTATGCTCGGTTAAAAGCAAATCCTGTTAAAGATTACAAACACATTGTTAGATGTGACCCGGTTAAGGGATTTCCCTCAGATCTGTTAGGATCTTCACCTTGTTAGAAGTGACCTTATTAAAGGATTTCAAAGACTCAATCAGAATGTCACCTTGCTAGAGGGTTTTACAAATAAGACTGTTAAGTCCACTCAGTTAAGAGATTTTCTGTCACTTCACAAAATAACAGTAATAAAAATCTATCTGCAACTTCACATCTAAAATGCTAAAGAAGATTCTTATTTTCTCAATACAATAGGACTAATCTTGTCCATCTATTGGGCTTGATACTCTATTATTCAAAGAGTTCTTCAAGCTTTAGTGCTTGGTAGTCACTATGTGGCATCCCTGTGCATACACTTGCCCGCATACATTGTTTATCAACAGTTCTTTATTTATAAACAATTCACCAACTGCTTAATCTCCTTGATCACATTTCCCATGATCAATCATAGCCCTCAGATCTTCAAACTTGACTAGGTTCAATGTATCCTTCGATCTGAAAAATATTTTACCACACCTTGGAACTTGCATACATTTCTTGGAACTTATGCTAGGGTATTGTGGTTTAGTCTGAGCTGTAGATCTTCTTGCCGATTTTTCTTTGCCATAGATTCTTTAACAAACTTCATTCATGACATACCAATCATTTAATCATAGCCAGCTCATCAGCTTCCTTCATTAAATAATGCTTTTATTCATTCAATGCATTCTATTATTACTCGGTTGCAACTTGGTAAATACTAAACTTCACTCGGTAGACATTCTGCCTTCATTAACTGATAGCGATAAACTTAGGGTTTACTGACTAGGTTCCTTAGGGTTTACCGACTAGGTTCTTTGCTTGGTAACATAGTATAGTATTAACCTTACAATCAATAACATATGTATGATATCAAAACAATCTAAACATCATGATCTTATCATTGTCTAACTCGGTAATAATTGCCCATTGAATAACTTATTCCTCCCCTTACTCATCATATTCTTTCTATGTCTTTTACCGACATCTTTATACTCATCAAATCATACTTCTCAAGATATGGCAACATCATACTGAATTAGAAAATCAATTTCTTGACATCAATGACAAAATAATAATATTAAGATAGTAAACATCCTTAATCAGTTATATCCATAATCATGAACAACCTTGTCAATATCGTTATTGAAATGCCAACAATCTCTCCTTGTCTATTATAATGCCAACAATCTCCCCCTTGTCTGTTATAATGCCAACAATCTCCCCCTTTGGCATTGATGGCAAAACCAATTGATTTGACCTAATTGATTTAGATTGCTGTGAGATTCTAAAATGCTGAAATGCTCTCCCCGTGTCATCAGTCTTTTCCCCCATACATTAGTATCCACTCCTTTTCTCCGGTCTTCTGCCCCTTTGACAACAATGCAAAAAAGTAAAGAACTAAAACATAATTTCTTCCTGTATGAAGTTATTTCTTGCTATTATGTGTCAACTTAGTCTCGGTCAGAGCATTTTGTCTTCAATTCCTATTCCCTATAATGTTTCCTGCACACCTTTAGAAAACATCCTAAAGTGTGTAAATCAACATCAACTCCTAAAAGATATTCTGTAGAGTCATCGAATTGATGCTTTCATCGAACTTGGTTAGTGAGTAGAAGATAGAGGTAGGACTCCTAACTTACTTCTGAGATACTCAAAAGTGTCCCTTGGCAGTGGCTTGGTGAAGATATCTGCTATTTGTTCCTTTGTGCTAATATACTCCAACACCACTTTCTTCTCTTGAGCTTCTTCTCTAAGATAATGATATTTGATAGAGATGTGATTTGTCTTAGAGTGCATAACTGGATTCTTTGAAATGTTAATGGCACTAGTATTGTCACAGAATATAGTTACTGGCTCGGTAACTTTCTCATTTATACCTTCCAATAGTTGTTTGATCCATGCTATGTTGGTACAATTCAATGCTGCAGCAATGTATTTAGCTTCTATTGTTGACTGTGAAACACATCCTTGTTTCTTGCTAAGCCAACTCACTAGTCTTTCTCCTAAAAAGAAAGCTCCTCCACTTGTGCTTTTCCTGTCATCAATGTTTCCTACCCAATCAACATCAATATAAACTTTTAAATCAAAATCATTTCTTTTCTGATATACTAAGCCATAATCTTTAATACCTTTCAAGTATCTAAAAATTCTCTTGATTGCTGTCATGTGTGTTTCCTTAGGATCTACAAAGAATCTTGCAACTATACCTACTACATGTTCTATGTCTGGCCTGCTATGAACAACATATTGCAACTTTCCAATCATGTATTGGTAAATTATCTCATCAATAGATGCAAATTCATCATTCTTTGATAGTTTACAGTTGGTAGTTATAGGAGTACTTACTGGTTTTGAATCCTCCATTCCAAATTTCTTCAAGATTTCCTTTATGTACTTGGATTGAGTAATGAAAATCTCATCTTTCATTTGCAGTATCTATAAACCTATAAAATACTGTATCTCACTGATTAATGACATCTCAAATTCTTTTCTCATTTCATTTCCAAAGTTCTTACATAGAGAGTCATTTCCACAAAAGATAATATCATCAACAAATATGGTTGAGATCAGTATTCCATTTTCATCATTCTTCATGTACATATTGATGTTTTCAATTGTCCTTATAAAACCAATCTTGATTAAATAAGAGTGCAATCTTTCATACCATGCTCTAGGTGCTTGTTTCAAACCATATAAAGCTTTGTTCAATTTACATACCTAATCTTTATTCTTGTCTTCAACAATTCCTTCAGGTTGTTCAATAAAAACTTCTTCTTCTAATATACCATTCAGAAATGTAGATTTGACATCCATTTGATATACCTTGAAATTCTTGTAAGAAGCATATGCCAACAATGTCCTTACTCCTTCAAGTCTTGCCATAGTTGCAAAAGTCTCACCATAATCAATTCCTTCTTCTTGGGCATAACCTTTGCAAACTAGTCTTGCTTTATTTCGAATGACCTCACCTTTTTCATTCAACTTGTTTCTGAAAATCCACTTTGTACCGATTACATTTTTGTCCTTCGGTCTTGGGACCAGTGTCCATGTGTCATTCTTCTTGATTTGATCAATCTCTTCTATCATAGCATTTATCCAATCTTCACTGTTAAATGCCTCTTTCACTATTCTCGGTTCAAATTCAGATATCAAACATGTGTTCCGTCTCTATTTGTTCCTTGTCATTATTGGATCATCCTTATCTCCTATAATCTGACTTGATGCATGATCTCTTCTAAAATACTTGGCTAATACAAGCTCGGTAGGCTCTATATGATCTTCTTCATCACTCGGTAACTGAATATTTTCTTCATTTCCTTCTGCAGTTTTCTTGGTAGACTTGTCGGTTGAACATAGACAAACTCATCATAATCTTCTGGTTCTTTGGAATTTCCTTCATCATTTATTTCTGCAAATTCATCAATTTTCACATTTGCACTTTCTACTATTTTGTTAGATGATTTAATCAGACATTTAAATGCTTTACTTCTAGAGGAATAACCAAGAAATGTTCCTTCTTCACTTTTCTGATCAAACTTGCCATTTCTATCATCTTTGTGTACATAGCATCTACTTCCAAAGATTTTAAAATAACTTACATTAGGTTTCTTGTCATACCATATTTCATATGGTGTCTTCAAAGTTCCTTTCCTTAGTTGTACTCGGTTCAAGGTGTAAACTGTTGTGCTTATTGCTTCTCTCCAAAATGTTTGTGGCACTTTCTTTTCAATCAATAGGGTTCTGGCACAATCCACAATAGATCTGTTTCTTCTCTCAGCAATTCCATTTTGTTGTGGAGTTCTCGGTGCAAAGATTTGTCTTTTTATACCATGATCATTGCAGAATAAGTTGAACTCATCAGATGTGAACTCTCCTCCTCTATCTGATCTAAGACATTTCAGTTGTCTTCCTATTTCATTTTCAACTATTTCCTTGTACCATTTAAACATTTGAAAAGCTTCTGATTTTTCTTTTAAAAACATAACTGACATCATCCTTGAATAATCATCCACAAATAATATGAAATATTTATCACCATAATAACTTTGAACTTTCATAGGACCACAAAGATCAGTGTGCACAAGATCTAAAATTCCCTTGGAAGTGTAGGACTTATTTGTAAAGCTTGATCTTGTCATTTTACCCATCTAGTATCCTCGACACATAGCATTCTCAAGTTTTTCAAGACTCGGTAGACCTCTTATACGGTGCTTCTTGCTTATTTTGATCAGATTATCACAATTTACATGACAAAACATTTTATGCCATAACCAGGTATCCTCTATCTTTGCATACAAACATTTATTCCAAGTTGAGTCAAGGTGAAATGTGTTACCTTTTGTTTGTGTCCCGGTAGCAGCTAACTTTCCATGCTTGTCATGAACTTTGACAATTCCTTTCCGAAATTCTATTTGGTATCCTGTATTGTTTAGTTGTACTACACTCAACAAATTGTATTTCAAACCTTCAACCCAATAAACATCATTGCATCTTGCATTGTCAAGAAGTGTTATAGATCCTTTACCTTTTACCAGACATGGTTCATCATTGCCAAATCTTACATAGCCTCCATCATAGTCTTCTAACATAACAAACTTGTGTTTATCACCTATCATGTGATATGAGCATCCACTATCTATGATCTAAGAATCATTAGTATTAATGTGAGATATTAGGGCTTTTTCTTCATACCGTTCTTCATCTGATCCATCTTTCATAACCACATAAACTACTTCCTCTGTATCAGTTTCATCTGATTTATCATCATTGGATTCCTCATTGGATTCCTCATTAGCTATTAAGCATGACTTTCTATCTCTTCTTCTGAAGTCTCGGTGTCCTTTGTAATGATTATCTTTCTGTCTATCATCTCGATAATCTCTCTTTTCGGTAGAATCTTTTTCAAGAAAGTTAGAAGCCATATGTCCTATCTTATCACAATTGAAACATTTCAAAGGTAGCTTTCCTTTATACTTACCTTTGCCTCTCAGTAACCTTCTGGCTAATAGTGCTTCAAACTCTTCTTGCTTTCTGATTTCCTCATATAGTTTGTGTACTTCCTCCATGTTCTTGTGAAATCTTTCACTTACTCCACTATGATCCCCTTTAGTGTACTTACTCATTCTATCATTGTAATCATTAGATACACCAATATGAAAAGAACTAAATGCAGATTCAAGTTTATTTACCGATGACCCACTGTTATCAAAGTTACTTAGCTCAAATGCATGTAGCTTACCAATAGTAGCATCTAAGGAAACTGGCATATTAGGTACAAACCTCAATTCATTGATTGCAAAGACTCGGATTGCATAAGCCAGTAGAAGGGTTCTTAACAACTTACTTGTTATATCCTTTTCTTGAATAGTTCCACCTACTCCTTTGATTTGATTGACAATCTCCTTTAGTCTTGTACTGTACTGGGTTATGTTCTCACCTTCATTCATCCTCATAGATTCAAGTTGTCCTCTTAGACTATCCACTTTTTCTCTTTGAATATATTCATCTCCACCATACACAGATATGAGCTTGTCCCACATTGCCTTTGCATCCTTGCAGCCTTCTAGATCATTAAACTCTGAATCGGTCAATGCAGATGTTATTTCAATCATTGCTTGAATATGTTCTTGCTTTGCCTTTATCTCTTTCATTGTCAATGGATAGGTACTCGGTGTAATGAAATCATTCTCTAGATAATATACAGCATATTCTCCAACTCTTGATAGGTGCAGCTTCATACTTTTCTACCATGTAGAGAAACTTGACTTGTTCAACTTCAGTGCATCCCTCTTATACATCTTTGGATCTTTGCCTCAAGTACCTTTAAACTTTTTCTTCTGGAGTCGAAAGCTCTGATACCAATTGATAATTCTGATATTTAATTAAAGTACATATGCCAAGCTAATAAGATGAGAGGGGGGGTGAATCATACAAACTTAATCTTCCATTAAAAAAATAGATTCAACCTCGGTAACATATACTTCAGTAATATAACCAAAACTACTAAACATGCAAACTCAAAAGCATATAAACATCATAACACTCATAACACCAGATTTAACATGGAAACCCAAATAGGGAAAAACCACTGTGGGATTTTGGACGCACTAAGAAATATACTCTTCTAGAGTATGCTCGGTTAAAAGCAAATCCTTTTAAAGATTACAAACACATTGCTAGATGTGACTTGGTTAAGGGATTTCCCTCAAATCTATTAGGATCTTCACCTTGTTAGAAGTGACCTTGTTAAAGGATTTCAAACACTCAATCAGAATGTCACCTTTCTAGAGGGTTTTACAAATAAGACTGTTATGTCCACTCGATTAAGAAATTTTTTGTCACTTCACAAAATAATAGTAATAAAAATCTATCTGCAACTTCACATCTAAAATGCTAAAGCAGATTCTTATTTTCTCAATACAATAGGACTAGTCTTGTCCATCTACTGGGCTCTATACTTTGTTATTCAAAGAGTTCTTCAAGCTTCAGTGCTCGGTAATCACTATGTAGCATCCCTATGCATATACTTGCCCGCATACATTGTTTATCAATAGTTCCTTATTTATAAACAATTTGTTAACCACTTAATCTCCTTGATCACATTTCCCATGATCAGTCATAGCCATCAGATCTTCAAACTTGACCAAGTTCAATGTATCCTTTGATCTGAAAACATTTTACCCTGCTTTGGAACTTGCATACATTTCTTGGAACTTGTGCTAGGATATTACGGTTCAATCTGAGTTGTAGATCTTCCTGTCGATTTTCCTTTGCCATAGATTCTTTAAAAATCTTCATTCATGGCATACCAATCATTTAATCATAGCCAGCTCATCAGCTTCCTTCATTAAATAACGCTTTTAGTCATTCAATGCATTCTGTTATTACTCGGTTGCAACTCGATAAATACTAAACTTCACTCGATAGACATTCTGCCTTCATTAACCGATAGGGATAACCTTAGGGTTTACTGACTAGGCTCTTTGCTTGGTAACATAGTATAGTATTAACCTTATAATCAATAACATATGTATGATATCAAAACAATCTAAACATCATGATCTCATCATTGTCTACCTTGGTAATAGTTGCCCATTGAATAACTTATTCCTCCCCTTATTCATCATATTCTTTCTATGTCCTTTACCGATATCTTTATTCTCATAAAATCATACTTCTCAAGATATGGAAACATCATACTAAATTAGAAAATCAATTTCTTGACATCAATGACAAAATAATAATATTAAGACAGTAAACATCCATAATCAGTTATATCCATAATCATAAACAACCTTCTCAATATCCTTATTGATATGCCAACAATTTCTCCTTGTCTGTTATAATGCCAACAATATCCCCCTGGTCTGTTATAATGCCAATAGTGAACATTTATTCTTACCGGTAACAAAAACTACTCTGACAACTCACCTTAGCCTCTAGTATACTGCTTCAACCTTGACCTTTGGTTTATTTGTTCTTCTAATCATCTTTCCCTTTCATCACAAACAACCTCCAACATAACCACAAGAATATTTACTTACTTACTGGTAGTCACTTTACTACCATTCTTTTGCCTCATCTTCCTACCGATCTATATAGACAACTTATTTATTTTCTTCATCTTTAGATACCCTGGTGATAAGAGTTTCTTTACTTATAGAAGCAATTGGTGTGCACAAACCTGTCAAGTGGTGTGACAAACACAACTCAACCTTCATGCTCTTATCCGACAACATCTTCCATCCATTCTTCATCATCATGCTGATGAATACTAAGAGGGGGGGGTGAGTTAGTATACCCAAAAATACTATACTTAAACACTTTAACTGTCTAGCAGTAAACTGGTAAAAGAGTTTCACAAAGAAACTGGTTAACACACAAGCAAACCAAATAGAAAATAAGGCATTCACCCATAGAAGCACAATCACCATAACACAAGAGACTTTTACGTGGAAACCCAAATGGGAAAAACCATGGTGAGATGAAACTCAGAAGTAACTATCTGCAAAATAGTAACCAGACCGATTAAGGTCAGACTGGTTAAGGTCATACAATGTTCTTTACTAGAATAGATCCTATTAGGAATCTCAATCTCTGTTAGGAGATAAGTCTGATTAAAGACTACCATGTGAGAGGATTTCAGATCCACAGATGTGAATCACCTTGTTATAGGATTTCAAAGGCTTTTCTGGGCCTACTCGGTTAAGGGTTTCTAACTTGTCAAAGATGTGAGTAATCAACAAGTGAATGATCTTGCAAATGACACAATCTGGTTGATTGGATCCATGGTAGCTCATTGCTAATGCATTTCAACATTACTTCAGTCTTCAATAAATCCACACTCTGTTACAGCACACAGACTTGATCTTCTCAGTTAAGATCGCACATACAAGAACTTTGTCAACCACCAAAAACTTAATAGCTACACACATACTCTCCTTCTAAACCCTAGACATGATGTCCTTAAAAGGAATCTGAATTCATGTCGGTCCAATAGGACTATATTGCTAGTTCCTATGTTCATTGTATCTAGACACATTTGGTAACATGACACAAAATCACCATCAAAGTGTCGATGTATGTTAACTCATCACAAAAATATACCAGTTGGTAACTCATCACAGACTATTACCAGTTTGTACAACTTTATCAGTTACCAGTTGGTAACTCAGAGTAATACTGGTTCAAACAGATTACTAGTTGACTAAAATGAAGACTGGGAAAATGATCATTGCCGCTTCTAGCTCCTTTGTTCCACTCCACTTGAGATCCTCAAACCACTTGATCTCTTCATGCCACTTGGATCTTCATACTGCTTTGAGATCAGTAAAAACTTTCTACATAACACCTATAACCTAAAGACTACAACATAATACCGGTTTGGAACAAATACGGGTTGAGCATAATTCATACATTCAAAAAGTGGTCTCATAGAAAGTTTGTGTCCATCAATGACAATCACAACATAATCATCAAAAATGCCAACAATCTCCCCCTTTGGCATTGATGGCAAGACTTAGAAAAAAAAATTGACATCTAAGTGTTTTTCAACAAAATTATGCCATAATCAAAATTACTCCCCCTAAGCATATACACTATCCCTTTTGCAGAAAATACAATGTATACTACTTCCTTATAGAGATAAACCTGAAAGTATACATAGCATGCATCAAAATTTTAAATACAGAATACTACTCCCCCTTTGCCAACAATGACAAAGTACAGCTGAATAACCCCTGTTCCAGTTGTATTAAAATAATAAGAGTTTATGACAATAAAGAGTGAAACTTGTCAAAAACTGATTTAAAGTCCTGCATAAATGTGTTCATGGATAAGGACCATGATTCAAGCAATGAGGTAGCAACCTCATTCTCCGTTTGCATCTGATAGACCTGTTCTTCCATGGCATCCAAGGTACTCATCTCTTGAGTGACCGTTAGGGCATCCAGATTGAGATAGCATTTCTGAAGAATTCACAGTCTTGGTAGTAGGACCAGTTGAAGTTCCTGCAAATTTTGTGTCTGGTTGCTTATTTCTGCCTCTATCCTTGCAGACTGGATTTGAAACCGGTGAGCGGTTTGTCCATATGTGGTGAAGGAATCATAGGGAGTCTTGAAGGTGCTTATGAATGACTACATATCAGTTTGCAGTTTGTCTTTCTGAGCAAGATCATCATCACAGAATAGATGGGGTTGACATATCTTATCAAGCAGTAGTTTTCCCTCATCGATTGCATCTTTGATGTCCTTCTGTGCATTCTGTAAGTCAAACCAGAGCTCAGTTAACTTTTTCACCAAGGCAGTGTCTAGAGCCTTTTGATGCTTCTTTTGGGCACTAGCTTCAGCAACTTCTTCCAGGCTTTGCACCTGGTCTTCTACAACTATGCATAGGAGCTTTAATTGGGCAAGAGAGGAATTGGTACTAGGGAGGTTGGTATCGAGTATCAAATTGGTGAGTGTTTCCACTATAGTTTAAATCACATCTTCCTCCTTTTTCCTCTTTAGAGCATCCAATCGCTCTTGAGAAAGCTTAATGCTTTGCAGCAACTCCAATTCATTTGCACACTGGAGGTCAATGGGATTGGTAATGTCAGCCAGTTTGGCTTGACTACCGGTTGCCTTTGGGGTCTCCACCTGAGTGCTCTATGTCGCTTCCTCTTTCTCTTTAGCTCTTTTCTTGTCCTCTTCCGCCTTCCTTTTCTCCTCTTCCTCTGTCTTTCTTTTCTCTTCTTTCTACTTCTTTTCTTCTTTCCGCTTCTCTTCATCTTTATCCTTCTTCTTCTCCTCTTCCTGCTTCTACTTCTCCTCTTCCTGCTCTACTTCTTTCTTCTTCTTCTCTTCCTCTTGTTTCTTTTCTTCTTCCTTTCATTTCTTTTTTGCTTCCTTCTCTTGTTTCTTATTTTCCTCTTATTTTCTTATGTTCTCTTCGTGTTTCCTCTTTTCTTCTTCTTTGCTCTTTGCTTCTTCATCTGCCTATTTCTTCTTTTCTAATTCCTGCTGCTTCTTCTCTTCCTCTGCCTATTTTCTCTTTTCTTGCTCCTATTTCTCCTAACCTGCTGTTTCTATTGGTGCATCCGGAGCAACATTTTCACCATTCAAGGCATCGACATCAATAGGGTCCAATTGAGTAGTGATCGGCTCTCCTTCACTATCATAAACTTCATTCAGTTGAGTGATTTCTGATTCTTGCTTAGCCTTTTTCTTGGCTTCAGCCACTTGATGCAATCTTAAAGCAGATTGAGCAAGGGAGTGGGTATCTTTGACCACTTCTGGGACTTTTCCTTCAAGCAACAGGAGTCTCCTTCTTCTCATGAAGAAGAGGCCCTTATAACTTTCCATCACTTCATAAAGTTCTATTTTAGGCACATCAAGAAAGTATTGTGAAAATACTTCCTCTCTTATTTCCTATTCCTTCTCTATGGCAATGCGCCATTTGTTATCTAAAGAATTATATAAAGAATCAGGTGTCCCAGACTTAATTTCTAATGGCCACTGGTCATTAATACATAGATAATTAATGACTTCCTATTCAACTTCTTTCTTTTCATCATCATTAAAATCATCAAATCACTCTTTCAAATCACCAAGCACTTTTCTCCTAATATTCTTAATAGTTCTTTGACAATGTGTCAAAGGTATGTAGGAAGAGATATCAATATTTACCGGTGCAGGTGTTGCCAGTTTATACTTTGTCTTTTTCCTTGTTTGCCTGGTCTTCTTAGGCTATTCTTCAGACACAGTGTCCTCTGAGTCTGGTGTGTTTCTTTTTGTCTTCCGCTTCCTCTCAAAGACTTTGCTGGGTGCAGCTTCCAATTTCTTCTTTACTAGTGACCGCTTGGTCACTTTGGGACTTGTTGTGGTAACCGGTGTTGATGTTGAAGGCACTACCTTTTCCTTCTTTACTGAGGGTTCTTCAACTGGTGTAACCCTTTCCAAATAGGTGCCGGTTCTCTTTTCCTTTAGATCAAGGGGTGAGGTGAGTAGGGTAGAGGCATACCCATCTAGCATGTCGTACATTACCTCATATCCCATCGGTTCCACTTCTTCTTGTCTAGGCTCAACCACCTCCACTATGCTCTCATCAACTTTGATGGTGAAGCAAATGTCCTCCTCATACTTCTTGAAAATATCATCGAATATTCTTACTCTTTAATTCATTTTGCATCTGAACTCATCAAAGTATTTGTTCATAACTTCTAGATAACCGATTCCAACCACTTGAAAGCTTTCCTTGATTTGCTTTGTAACCAGTTGGTTGGCAGACCACTAAATATCTCCGACTCCTAGGAAGTAACCTTGGAAGTAGAAGAACAACCCAACCAATAGTTGTCCAATCTTAAATCTCAAGGCATTGTCCTGTTTAATTGACTTGAGGTTCAACAGAAGTTGTCTTTGCATATAGGTGCACAAATCAAACGAAGCATCTTCCTTCATCATCCTGTAGGCAGCATTTACCACTGCAATAGAGACAGAGTTGATTCTGCTGCCATGGAACGTCTGGTATCCTATCACCATACATGCTTATTTGACTAGATCATCCTTGATGGAATTGACAGTCATTCCTCGTGAGTCGCTCATTGAACTGGTGAGCTTGGTCATTTCCATCTTGCTGATCTTCCTTAGGGATGGCACTTCTCCGATGTTACAGAAAGTGGTGACATCATGAATTGCTTCCGGTGTGATGTCATGCGTTTGTTCTAAATACATTTTATCACCATGCACTCTGCTCAGAATGATGCGGATGTGATCATCTGAAAATTCTTCAAGGAAATAGACTGCATTGTGAAGCTTCTTCTTTTCTAGGATGCTAATATCCAGTTTAATCTTCTTGTCCTTTTTGTAGAACAAACTCAACTGAGAATGGATCACCGGAGATCCTAGATCTTCAATCTTATAGTCAATGTAATCAGAAATGCCTTCCTCAACTATGACACCAGCAGGTATTTGAGATAGTGCATTATATTTTGCCTTCCATTGAATGAATTCTACAGAATCAATGGGTGCACTAGAGCTAGGGTGTGATGTAGAAGCCATGATAAACAGAGAAATTTGAAAAGTACCTTTGTATATCAAAATTTAGGGCTCGCAAATTATACTTCACCACACACTCCCTTGGTTGCTGAAATGTCACTTTTTGTTCTACACTTCACCAATAAATGTTTGCTTCTGATTCTTCTTCAAGATTTTGAAACATTCTTCAAATCAAATCCAAATTGCTTTTCTTCGCTTAGTGCTTGAAAAATTCTTCACTCGAGAACTGATAAGTGAAAAATACCTTGAAAAATTCTTTTAAACATGTTCTTCACCTACCATAATAAATGCTCCATTATTAGGGCATAAACCGTAATTTTCCTTTTACCGTTTCTGGTCTTCTTCCAACTAACAGGTATCACATACCAGTTGAGTTCTTTTAGCGATGTAAATTGGGGGTTCGAAACATTTCACCATTTGCTCCCCCTAAGCTTTTCTGATGTTTAGTTTGCCGATTTAACGACTTCCACACTAGGTGCAGAAACTGGTTCTTCTTGAATAACTTCTTCTGGCTTCTTCTTCTAGGTTTTCTTTATATCCACTTGAATAGTTTCAACATCAATCTTTCCTTCTAGAGTGACTGGTATTTCATCCAATATATTCTTTCTTATTCTACAGAATCTTGTTGTATGACTCGGTTTGTTGTAATGATAGCAAATCATTCTAGGTGATCTCGAAGGTCCATTATTCATGTTTACATTCTTCCTTCTGCATGTTGCAGCAGTGTGACCATAACCATGACAAAACAAATAGGTTGCTCTCTATCTGGTTGCCACTTGATATCCACCGCTTCTAGACTGATGATTATAGGTGTTAAACCGGTTTGGGTTCCAGTTCCCAGAGGGTTCAGAAAACACTCCTTGACTCCTTTGAGTATACCTTCCGGTGTTGTGCATGATAGACAGACATTCAAAATCTCTATGCCCAAACTTGTTGCATGCATAACAATTACCATTGAATCTATTGGGTCTAGGCTTATCATTTAGAAAATAAGGAAAATTATTATAAGCCTTACTTCTACATACATTGGCAGTGTGTCCTTCCTTGACACAATTAAAGTAAACAGGTTTGAACTTTTTCTTACCTTTATCCTTTGGTGTCGGTTGCTTCTTTGATGCTCCATCTTTTGTTCCAAAGGTCTCACCTTCCTCATAATCAAAGAAACTAGGTCCATTGGTATTCTTTACTGGTTTAGCTGATTCAAGCTTCTCCTCTAGCTTGACAATGCTCTTATTGAATTTGGCAAGTATTTCCTTTGACTCAGTGAGTTCTTTGGAAATAGCAGCATTGGATTCCTTCAAGGTCGCATTCTTAGAAATAGCCATGTTTAGTTCACCTTGCACTTCTTCTTTTCCCATTTTACTCTCTTGGAGATGAGCAGTGAGAACACTGATTTCTTGCTTCAGCTTGGAGATCTCATGATCTTTGTCTTTTACCAGATCTTCAGTTTTCCTCCAATTCTCAAGCTCTTGACACATTCGGATAGTCAGTCTGTCCACCTCCTTTCTCAGGTTGGTATTGGATTCATTTAGTTTTTCCACTTCTTGAACTAGGGCTTCCATGTCTGCTTCATCAGAAGAACTGTTTTCAGTTAGCTCCATTAGTTTTTCAGTATGCTCTCTTCTTTTTGCCTGAGCGGCCTTATATTTAACTTTAAGTTCATCATAAGCTTGCTCAGTCTAAGTGAGACAATGAGTAAGTTCCCTCATAGTGTATTCCCCCATATCTCTTTCTAAGTGGTTAGACTTATAGAAAGGCTAGCTCTGATACCAATTGATGAATACTAAGAGGGGGGGGTGAATTAGTATACCAAAAAATACTGTACTTAAACACTTTAATAGTCTAGCAGTAAACTGGTAAAATAGTTTCACAGATAAACCAGTTAACACACATGCAAACCAAATAGCAAATAAGACATTCACCCATAGAAGCACAATCACCATAACACAAGAGATTTTGATGTGGAAACCCAAATGGGAAAAGCCACGGTGAGATGAAACTCACAAGTAACTATCTACAGAATAGTAACCAAACTAGTTAAGGTCAAACCAGTTAAGGTCATACAATTTTCTTTACCAGAATAGATCCTGTTAGGAATCTCAATCTCTATTAGGAGATATTTTTGATTAAAGACTACCTTGTGAGAGGATTTCAGATCCACAGATGTGAATCACCTTGTTAGAGTATTTACAAAGGCTTTTCAGGGCATACTTGGTTAAGGGTTTCTGACTTGTCAAAGATGTGAGTAATGAACAAGTGAAAGATCTAGCAAATGGAACAATCTACTTGATTAGATCCATGGTAGCTCATTGCTAATGCATTTCAACATTACTTCAGTCTTCAGTAAATCCACAATCTATTACAGCACACAAACTTGATCTTCTTAGTTAAGATCGCACATACAAGAACTTCGTCAACCACCAAAAACCTAACAGCTACACACATACTCTCCTACTAAACCCTAGACATGATGTCCTTAAAAGGAATCTGATTTCATGTCGGTCCAATAGGATTACATTGCAAGTTCCTAGGTTCATTGTATCTAGACACATTTGGTAACATGACAAAAAATCACCATCAAAGTGTCGGTGGATGGTAACTCATCACAAAAATATACCAGTTGGTAACTCATCATAGAGTATTGCCAGTTTGTACAACTTTACTGGTTACTGGTTGGTAACTCAGAGTAATACCAATTCAAATAGATTATCGGTTGACAAAAATGAAGAATGGGAAAATGATAACTGCCACTTCTAGCTCCTTTGTTCCACTCTGCTTGAGATCCTCAAACTGCCTGATCTCTTCATGCCGCTTGGGTCTTGATACCACTTTGAGATCGGTAAACACTTTCTACATAACACCTATATTATAAAGACTACAACATAATACCAGTTTGGAACAAATACCGGTTGAGCATAATTCATACATTCAAAAAGTGATCTCATAGCAAGTGTGTGTCCATTAATGACAATCACAACATAATCATCAAAAATGCCAACACATGCTTTCTCTGTCAGTCCGGTGCATATCTTTGATTTCATGCACTTGAGACATCTTTGTGATTCACTGGTAGATCTAGTGCCCATCTCCGATCTCAAACTCAAGAGGCTTCCTCACCATCCACAAAGGTCATCTGGTCTATGCATCCAATCACCTTCCTTTTCTTTCTCTAACTATCTTATCCTATAGAGTTATGATGTATGCCATGTATACAATGAGTTAAGAAAGTTATTTCCACTTATTGGTAGAAGTGGATCCTCTTCCTACTGATAATGGATGGGAGATAAATATTTGTCATCATATTGTTCTCTTTTGCTTCCGATATTGCATGAATATGAATTCGTTGTTTGGGTAGATGCATCTTAAACTTGACATATGTCCCAGTAGCTTCCCCATATGTCATCCTTGCTTACTGAAGTAGCACACACTCTATCAATATTCTCATAATCTAGTGGGAGTTCTACAGATTCATATTTGATAGCATATCGATGGCCTGCACATACTTCACCTCTAGTGTTGATGTTATTCTTGTAACATTCTACCTCTTCATCACAATCAACATCTACCTTGTTAGTTGTCCATCAAATACTTACACATACCGGTCACCAATCCATGTCTTCAACACAAGTCAATACTAACTTATGTACTAGTGACTCCAATGGCCTTTGTGCTGGATGACACTCTCTTCCTTACCGGTGACCTAGTAAGCTAGGTGAAATCAAAGACAGTTAATTTATTAAAATCTAGACAAGTCTAGTAAACATTACCTGCTTTAGCCAAGGCTGCATCAATTGGCTGTAAATAGGTTTGAAGTTTCACCTTATCAGTCTCAATCATGCACAAAACATTTAGCTTTCAGGCTGCCATAAAATCTTCTTTAGCCTAAGTTAGTGAGATCTTCAATAAAGAATCACAATGTTTGGGGATAAAATCAATGATTTCCTTCAATTTACCCAAAGATCTTGCACCATCATATGCATGAAATTATGGGACCAACTAATGTAAAACTTCAAAATTGTGCTCAATCAGTTTCATGTCCTTAGATTCTTCCTATGCTAATTCCTAAGTAGCCTGTGTCTGAAGAGTTGTTGCTGCCAAAATCTTCTCTGTCAGTGACATCTTCTGGTAGGATTTGTCAAAACTAATGGAAATTTGTGGTAAATTCCCTTTAGCTATTGTATAAGTGTCAATTTCCAAGATAGAAGAGAGATCCACCACAGTTTCCATACCCTTATTAGCCAAAGAGATAACCTTTGTATCCTTTTTCTCTTTCACATTGGTGGCTTCGCCAATTGGTGCCTCACCCAAAACTTGAGTATCCTCTACTCCTGTATCCTTATTTACATCTACTTCTATATCCTCTGCTATGTGTACATTATCTGTTGGGTTGTCCCCTGTTTAAAAATGAGACTCAATAACCGGTACTATGGTATCCGATTGAGTGCTTGCTGGTTCCTTATCCTTAGGTAACAGAATGTTCTCTGATTGTACAAAATTGGAACTTAAGTCATAGCCAATACCCAAAATAACTCTCACCCATATATCAATTGTCTCCTTTGTAATTTCTTCAAGTCTTCCCAACATGAGACTGCTAATTCTATACTTAGGATTGAATTCTAGTGATCCGATTTTATTGATTAAACCATCCTTTTCTAGAGGAGTTATTGAAGGAAAAAGATTGACCAATTCGGTCTCCTTAATCTGCCTATCCAAGGACTGAGAATGTATCTTTCTGACCTCTAATCTATCGAATAAATCCTTAAGAAAAACTTTTTCTAATTATTTCAATGCCCTAGTAAATGAATCAAGATATCAAAGAATGGCCTCTTCTATTTGCTTCTTGTCCTCCACATCAAAATTGTCAAAGAATGAAGAAATGTTATCTATATTACCATCATTTACAATCTATTCAATCAAATCTTGTGCATTCATCTTTTTCTTACTGGTTCTTTGTTTAGGTTCAGGTTTAGCTTTCTCATCTGATTTAGGTTTTTTCTTATGTACAATGGTGATCTTTGGCCTCTGAGGAGTCTCCTTGATAGGTTCAGACTTTTATTCTTCTTTCTCTTCCCTTACCATTCTAGCAAAAGCACCTTGCTTTTTGGGAACTTTTGTGATCTCAGTATCTGATTTTTTTAAAGAATAAACAATCATATATTTCAAGGCTGCCTTGGATTTATTCTTGGGTGGCTTTATCGATGTTTGACTGATAGGCTCAGCTTCCAATTGTTTGGATGTCTCTGTTGTAACTAGGACCACATTGGGTGTGGCCTGAGATGCTTTTTGGGCTTCCCTTTTCTCTATCCTCTCTTTTGCTTCAATTGTTTCTTCCTCTATTCCTCCCAAAGTTTTGTTGGCATTGTGTTATCATTGATGTCAACTAGTATAGGATGTCAATTGGTATGGGAGATGTATGTCATCTAGCTTACCAAGTAACGAGTAAGGAAGAGTGTATCATCTAGCATAATGGCCATTGGAGTCACCAGTATTGGAGTCATCGGTACACAAGTTATTGTTGACTTGTGTTGAAGACATAAGGACTGTAGACTGGTAAGTGACATGTTGTTAGTGCATAGTTTCTAACCAACAAGATAGAAAGATGTTGGGCTAGTGAATTTGATGAAGAGGCAGAATGTTTCCGAAATCACATCAACACTAGAGGTGAAGTATGTCTAGGCCACCAGTATGCTATGTGGACAAGAAACAATGAGACTCCCACCGGACAAAGATGCAGTCACCATTTGCAGAGATGGTTGAGAGTGAATGTACTCAACCAGTTCACATGTGCTTTTTTGAAGATATGTTGCTAGAATAGGGAAGTCACATTGGTGCAATACAGGTGTTGGTATTTTGGTATGGTTTTGTTATTGATATCAGCACCTACTAAAACTCTAGCACTTTGGAGATTGAGCAACATTCACCGACAAGCTAGTGACTTATGCACACTCACCAATATATGGTACACTGGTGGGATATAATGACCACTGGCACTTGGAATGGCATGGAAAACACTTGGTAATATTGAAGACATCGATTGGACATCTTGTCTTGGAGAATTGTTTATTGGTATATTCGTATTTGCATATTTGTTGTTACCGGCAAATAGGTCTAGGTTATGCTCCGGAGGTTTATCTTTTCCAGATCAACATGACATGCTATGGAGATGATTTATTATTGTTGTAAATGAATTAAGTTGACATGTTGAATTGGTTATTGCATCGAATATTGTTTTGTTTGTAAAATAATTTTATTGTAATATCTTGTAGAGCCAACCTACTAAAATTTGTCTTAGGTTATGGTATAATGTAAGATCTTATTTGTAAGATCAAGTGTGGGATGAGAAAAAGAATTGTGTGAAGGTATATGTGAGAATTAGAAGAGCTACACACACAGACATCATTTGAAGGTGAAGCTAGGTTTTTGTGAAAGCATATCAGAACTACAATAGTACTAAATCTAGCATATGAAGATGATATTTTATGCAGTACATTCTTATTGGATTTAACCATCCAATTGTAGTCAGTGTGACTCCCATTTTTGTGTTTGAGCAGTGAGCTTTAGGCGCTTAGCCTTTCTGTATGTGCAGACCCCATTTGTATACACTTACTATCTGCAGTAGTATCATCTGATTGTGGGTAAGGTTTCCCACTATAGTTTTTCCCCTTACAGGGTTTCCACATACAAATATTGGTGTTATGTGTTGTGGATGACTTTTTCTTTTTGTTTCATGCATTAATCTTTACTGGTTTTGCAATTATCTGATAAAATTGTCCACCGGTATAACAAACTGTTTCACGGGTATTAAGCAGAAAGTTGAGGAAGTTATTTTTGGTTTAAATTCATTTGACAACTAATTCACCCCCCCCTTTTAGTTGTCTCTGTGACCTAACAATTGGTATCAAAGCTTAGTCCTATTTTGCAAAAGTTTAACAGCTTGAGGAGATCCAATGTCTACTAACTATTTCAAGAAGGACAGTCCTAAACTTGATGGAACCAACTATGGCATATGGAAGATCAGAATGGAGACACATCTAAATTGCATTAGAAAGGACATCTAGGAAGGTACAAAGAATGGCTATATTGCTTCTACTTCTAGTCAGCCTAATCCACCTAACTTGACTAAAGATGAGGAAAATAATTGCAAAGCAAGAGAAGCACTTATGAGCGCATTAACAGATTAGCAAATCATGGGATTATCAGACAGATCAATTGTTAAAGCTATTTGGGATAATTTGGAAACACTAAATGAAGGAGATTCCACAGTCAAAATTGCAAAACTTGAAAGCTTCTAGGTCAGGTATGAAAATTTGAAAATGGAAGAACATGAAAGGATTTCTATTTTTATGGAAAGAGTTAATGAAATTATTTTGGGTATTAAATGTTGTGGAGGAACCTTAAGTGAGGATGAAATTGTTTCAAAAGTTTTAAGAGGATTGCCACCGGCATATAAAATGAAGGTTACTACTATAAATGAGTTAAGAACAATGCCTAATACATCAGTAACTAGGGATACATTGATTGGAAAACTTTCAGCCTTTGAAATTGAGGAATTTGGTCCTGTTGCTACTATAAAGATAGATTTAGCCTTTAAAGAATCAACATCATCTACATCGTCATTTGACAAATCTGATTGGAAAGTCTTTTATGCAAGAGAACTTGAGGAAAGTAGGAGAGAAAATGAAGAACTCAAAGAAATTGAAGCACTATTTGCAAGGAAAATGCCTAAAGGTCTAGTTGGAAGTAAGTATGAAGGTAAAGCACCCTTTAAATGTTTTAACTATAATAAGATTGGTCATATGGCTTCAAGATTCCCTGATAGACATGCTAGACTAAGAGAAGAAGATAGAAGGACATACAAGCCTAACCCTAAATATCAGAGATACATATTTAAGAAGAATAAAGACAAATCTTATTATCTTGTTGATGAAGGAGTGACAGATGATTTTGATGAAGATCCAATAGACAATGGATGTGTTTTTGTTGCTATAACAGAAGATCAACCGACACCTACAGTGCAACCGGTAGAGCAGGCCTTGGTAGCTAAAATTGAAGTAAAGGATGAGTGGATCATTGATTCTGTATGCTCACATCATATGACAGGAGATAAAGGTAAATTCTTGAACTTTCAAGAATATAATGGAGGCTTAGTGAGATTTGGAGATGACAAAGCTTGTTTGATCAAAGGTAAGGGTACAATATCTCTTGATGGTAAGCATAATACTGACAATGTTTACTATGTTTAAGGTTTAAAGAATAATCTTTTGAGTGTTGGTCAATTAGTTGAGAAAGGATTTTAGTTACAATTCAAAAATGGAAAATGCAAAATCATGAATAGAACTGGTTTAGAAATTGCAACCGATAATTAGACTAGAGGTAATATCTTTCATTTGAATAATAGTGAAAAGACATGCTTGATTGCACATATTGATGAAAGTTGGCTATGGCATAAGAGGCTCTATCATATAAACTTTGATTGCATGGTAAAAATCAGTACTACTAAGGCAGTTAGAGATTTACCTAAAATTGTCAAACCTCACAATACAGTATGTAAGGAATGTCAATTTGGAAAACAAGTTAGAGCTAGTATCAATAGTATTCCAGACAAATCCAATAATGCTCTTGACTTAATCCACACTGATTTATGTGGTCCAGCTAGAACTAAAAGCTTGCAAGGTGACAGATATTTTATGCTAATCATTGATGACTATTCTAGAATGTGTTGGGTTACTTTTCTCAGAGAAAAATTAGAAGCACTTGGAAAGTTTAAATTATTCAAAGAAATGGTAGAAAATGAAACCGGTAAGAAAATCAAATGTCTAAGATTAGATCAAGGAGGTGAATTTACATCTAAGGAATTTAATGCATTTTGTGAAGTGAATGGAATCAGAAGACAACTATCAGCACCTCAGACACCACAACAGAATGGAGTTGTTGAAAGGAAAAATAGAACTATCTTGGATGCAGCTAGAAGTATGTTATCAGAAGCAAATCTACCTCATGTATATTGGAGAGAGGCAGTAAGTACAATGGTCTATACATTTAACAAAGTTCACATCAAAGGTGAAACCTGTAAGACCCCTCATGAACTATGGTTTGGTATTACTCCTACTCTTAAATATTTCAGAATATTGGGAAGTAAATGTTTTATTAGAAGAGATGAGTATATTGGGAAATTTGATCCTAGAAGTGATGAAGGAATATTTCTTGGTTATTCATCTAAGAGTAAAGCATATAGATGTTTTAACAAAAGATTGCAGAAAATTGTTGAGAGTACAAATGTGAAGATTGATGAACAATTTAGAGGAACTTCAAGGTATATATATTTTGAACTGACAAAAGAAATTCTAACAAATGAACCTACACTGAAACCACCGGTACAGAATGAATATCCAGTTACACTGGTATCATCTGAAAAATTCCACTATGATTGAGGAACAACAACAAACAAAGACACCCCGGTATGTAAGATTGATTCATTATGAAGATCAGATAATTGGAAACAAGTACAAAGGAGTTATGACAAGAGGAAGATTGGCAAATTAAGAGGTACATCTTATTTCTCAAATTGAACCATCATCAGTAAATGAGGCATGTGAAGATAAATATTGGACTAAAGCTATGGAAAAAGAATTAGAACAAATTGAGAAAAATAACACTTGGACATTAGTTCCCCGGCCTAAAGATAAAAATGTAATTGGAACCAAATGGGTATTCAGAAACAAACTTGATGAAGATGGAAAGGTTATCAGAAATAAAGCAAGACTAGTGTGTAAGGGATATTCTCAGAAAGAAGGAATTGATTATAATGAGACTTTTGCACCAGTAGCTAGAATTGAGGCAGTCAGATTATTTTTGGCTTTTGCAGCACATAAGAACTATAAAGTATATCAAATGGATATTAAATGTGCATTTCTGAATGGAGATCTTGAAGAAGAAGTTTACATTGAAGAACCTGATGGAATTTCCTTGACAGATGACAAAGATATGGTTTGCAGGTTAAGGAAAGCTTTGTATGGATTAAAACAAGCTCCAAGAGCTTGGTATGCAAGATTGGATAAGTATCTTTTGAAAATTAGTTTTTCTAAAGGTAATGTTGACAAAAACTTCTACTATAAAGTGACCAATAATGACATCTTGGCTATAGAATTTTTTGTTGATGATATAATCTTTGGAGGAGAAGATGGATTGTGTAAAAACTTTTCTATTAAAATGCAGCAAGAATTTGAAATGTTTATGATTAGTGAAATAAGATTCTTTTTAGGATTACAAATTTCATAGATAGACAAAGGTATATTCTTAAGTCAATCCAAATACTTAAAAGAGTTATAAAAAAAATTTGAGATGGAGAACTCTAAACTGATAAGCACACCTATGACTACAAATGACAAACTATCACTAAGGGATGAATCTACACCTATTAATCCAACTAGGTACAAATCTATGATAGGAGGTTTACTGTATTTGACATAAACCAGACCTGATATCATGAATGCAGTATGTATTGTTTCAAGATTTCAGAGTAATCCTAGAGAAAATCATGAATCAATAGTAAAAAGGATTTTTCGTTACTTACAAGGCACTACAAATCTTGGATTATGGTATCCTAGAGATGAAAACTTTGAACTATGGGCATATACAGATGCAAATTGGGCAGGAGATGTGGATGATAGAAAAAGCACCACCGGTAGAGCATTTTTTCTTGGAAGCAGACTAGTTTCTTGGTTAAGTAAGAAACAAAGTTGTACATCCTTATCAACAACAGAGTCGGAATATGTTGCAGCAACAACTAACTGTACACAGGTACTATGGCTTAAACAAATGTTGAAAGACATAAAGGTAAAATGAAAGGAACCTATAACTATCTATTGTGATAACACATCAACAATTGATATATCTAATAATCCGGTACTACATTCTTAAACAAAAAATGTTTCCATCAAACTGAATTTTCTAACGGAAAATGTTGAAGCAAAAGAAATAAAACTAGTTTATGTGAATACTAAAGAGCAGAGTGTAGATATTTTCACTAAATCTCTGCCTAAAGAAACTTTTGAATATCTTAGAGAACAACTTGGGGTCATACCCCCACTGGTAGATACTTAGAGAGTTGATATTTGTCATTAACCCACATAATTATCAGAGAAATCTTTTACTCCAACTTTATTGAGGAAGCTATTTCTCAGGGGGAGTCGTTGGTATACTAACTTGGTTGATATTTTTGCATATGAACTTGTTTTTGTTGTAACCTTGGAATTTGATGTCAAAGGGGGAGAGATTGGTATGGAAAAACATGATATAAAGCATGGTACACAAAGAAAACACAAGGAAACACATGTTACTCTTAGGGGGAGAGATTTATACTTTGCGAGAGTTTACTTATACTTTGGTAATTGTTGGTATTTTGGTATTTGGCATTTCTATTTTGGCACTTTGATGGTTTTTCCATCTTGTGTTGCCATCAATGCCAAAGGGGGATATTGTTGGTATTTTGGTATGGTTTTGTCATTGATGTCAACACTTACTAAAACTCTAGCACTTTGGAGATTTAGCAACATTCACCGACAAGCTAGTGACTTATGCACAATCATCGGTATATGGTACAGCGATAGGATATAATGACCACCGACACTTGGAATAGCATGGAAAACACTTGGTAATGTCAAAGACATCGATTGGACATCTTGTCTTGGACAATTGTTTATTGGTATATTCATATTTGCATATTTGTTGCTACCGGCAAATAGGTCTAGGTTATGCACCGATAGGTTTATCCTTTCCAGATCAGCATGACATGCTATGGAGATGATTTATTATTGTTGTAAATGTATTAAGTCAACATGTTGAATCGATTATTGCATCGGATATTGTTTTGTTTGTAAAATGATTTTATTGTAATATCTTGTAGAGTCGACCTACTAAAATTGGTCTTAGGTTATGGTATAAATGTAAGATCTTATTTGTAAGATCAAGTGTGGAATATAAAAAAGAATTGTGTGAAGGTATATGTGAGAATTAGCAGAGCTATACACATAGACATCATTTGAATGTGAAGCTAGGTTTTTGTGAAAGCATATCAGGACTACACCAGTACTGAATCCAGCATATGAAGATGCTATTTTGTGCAGTACATTCTTATTGGATTTAACCATCCAATTGTAGTCAGTGTGACTCCCATTTTTGTGTTTGAGCAGTGAGCTCTAGGTGCTTGGCCTTTCTGCATGTGTAGACCCCATTTGTATAAACTTACTATCTGCAGTAGTATCATCTGATTGTGGGTAAGGTTTCCCACCATGGTTTTTCCCCTTACAGGGTTTCCACGTACAAATATTGGTGTTTTGTGTTGTGGATGAATTTGTCCTTTTGTTTCATGCATTAATCTTTACCAGTATTGCAATTATCTGATAAAACTATCCACCAGTATAACAGACTGTTTCACGAGTATTAAACAGAAAGTTGATTAAGTTGTTTTTGGTTTAAATTCATTTGACAATTGATTCACCCCCCCCCCCCCCCCTCTTAGTTATCTCTGAGACCTAACAATAGGGTGTAGATAACAAGGATGCACTCCCAATAGGAAGTGGAGCTTATCTTCTATTATGCATGGAATACATCATAGTTCTTTGAGATATGACACAAGAGTTAAAGGCATGTGTTTGAAGGATCACATTAGATGAACTAGTGAAACACTAGGTTGCCTTAAGTGCACGAGATCAGAGATATTCACTGGATTAGTCAGGTAGACATGATGAGTTTCCAGTAAAAATATTGAAGGATATGTTTGTCACTTTGAGAAACCAATTGATAGGAGAACTAATCAATAGATGAAGAAGGCAAGGTTGAGGAGTTTCAAATAGATGGAGATTGGTGAAGGATGATGACATGATGTCATCAAGGTGTTTACTGGTAAGTATGTCCACTGGTAATGTTGTCAAAGTGCAGATGCATAAGGCTCTTTTTTTTCAAAGATTTGCATGAGGTAGGTTGGTATGTGTGTTGACCAGTTTAGGTGCTCCATTGGAAGAGAAGAAAAGTGCAATATTTAAGGCAGATTGGTTACGCTATAATTGACAAGGTCTAGGAATTGATAGATGAACCCGGTTGTGTGGTTGATTAGTGATCCTATCTGGACTAACATAACTGATATAGTAAAGGTGTATGCATGCACAGGTCAATGTGCTGAGTCAATGAGTTTGTTGGTGACTGGTCCAACATTTATGGTGACTACGAAGCTCAAGGAAGTATGGTAGAGAATTGCGGCTTAAGATCAAGGAAAAAACAAAGATCTTGGAAAGACTGATCTTGTAGATCGAAGAGGATGAAGGAAACCACATCATGCACATGATCAATCAGACAAAAGGTCAAAAATCATGATGTAGATGGCAAAAGAGAGAAGACATGGTTCACAAGAAAAATAGATGGATGATGCTCATTAATTGAGTGTTGAACATTGATCAAGGATATGATATTAGATTGGATATGATAGGTCATGATGTTCATAGAATAGATAAGATGTAGATTCAATGCATGGTGAAAACCCCAGCATGCCAATGTGAAAACTCACGTTTAGGCAAGAAAATCTGGCTATAAGAGTGCAAGCAAAATATATTATTGGTGTTTCTACATGAGGAGGAAAATAAGTCAAGTGCTCAACAAGAATTAGAGGAGAGACTGTGTAAGAGAGAATCAGGTTGAAGAGTTCAATCAACAATAGTGAAGAAACCGATAGTCTACCATTGAGTCTGATAGAGAAGTACACTGATGGAGACTAAACCAATAGAAAAGAGTTATAGAAGATTGCAAAGAAGACAAGTTGAGAACTGGTAGGAATCAGATGGTAGACATCTAGCTAGGCTATCGAGACCAATGGTGGATAGCAATAGTGTGACATAAGGAAAAGAGAACCGACAAAGAGTAGAGCTAATGGAGAAGAAGAAGAGGCTGAATTGGAAAAGGTGCAACTGAGAGTAAGGTGCATCAGATAGTAGGTTGCAGTAGGAGATAAGGTTGTAGTAGAGAAAAAGTTAATAGGGAGCTGACAGAGATCTGTAGAGAAGAGAACCAGTGGAGAGACATACATGGGAGTTACAAAGTTATTTTGTAACAAGAAGATAACTTTTTTATTTAAAATATTATTTTGTAATCACTGAATTGGATCTCAGTGTAGGGGTTGGTGCTCCTTGGGTTGGTTACCTAAAGCAGGAGTGGTACTCCTTGGGTTGGTGCCCTAAATGTTGTAACTGAGGTTTTCATTATGAGGCTAGATTGGAGCAGTAGTCTCCAATAGCACTTCTCACCAAGGTTTTTCCCATGTTGGGTTTTCCTCATACATTTCATGTTATGAGGTATCCCTTTTATGTTTGGTTTCATTTGTGCTAATCTCCCATCTAACCAGTATGTCTTCTTAATGTTAGATCTGTTAACCGGTTTACACACATAGGATAGAAAAGGGTTAAGTTCAGAAATCATTGATCCACCCCCCCCTCTCAGTGCCATCTTGTGTTCAATAGTTTTAACATGTTACTCAACCTTAGATTTGTCAGAACCTTCATTTATTAATGTCTCTTCTTCTAGTTGAGTCATCTTCTTTTGGATTGTCGAAGCTACCTGTTCACGATGAACTCTAAGACCTTTCTCCTTAGTAGTTCCAAATTTCTCTTCCTTTTCATCTACCAGTGCCTACAAAAGGTGTTGTACATAGGTAACTAGAGTAGCCTTCTCAGCCTCATATCCCATAGGCATTATCCATATAGTCCTAGGTTGTACAACCTCCATCATACATTCATCTTTATCTACCATAAAGAAAATTTTGTCCTTATATTTTTCAACAACAGATTTAGGAATCTGGGATCTATTTTTCAATTACTCCTAAAATGTTTTGAAATATGTCCATAGATTGGCTTTCTTATCCTTATCACCTTGTATATCCAAAATTTGAGCAATCTGGGTTGCTACCGAGCGGTGAAAAGACCAATGAGTCTTTCCAAAACTAGGAATAGTTCCCAAAAAGTAAAATACCAAATAAATGGTGAAGGAGCCATACCATAAACTATTATTTTTGTCTTGTTTGATATTTTGTATGTTAGTCATGAGTTCCTTTAGCATTGCACTGCATAGATCATAATGGGCATCCTCCTTTACCATCTGATAAGCAACCAAAATGTTGTTGTCGGCTATAGATTTTAATCAGTTTGACTGATAGATCTTATAACCAATAACCATTACTGTAGATTTAAAATCTATGTCCCTAACATCATCTACCCTCATAGACCTTTCATCAAAAGTTGCACCTATAAGTTTATTCATTTCAGTGTGAGATAACTTACATATAGTATCGAGAACACCACTGATTTTGTGAAGACATGTAATATTCTTGATGACTTCCTCAGTAATCTTGTATGGCCGGTCCAACTAGATGAATTCTTTGTGAATTTGGATCAAGACATAGTGTACCCATTCTACCTCATCAAAAGTCAAGAAATCCATAAACTGTGTGAAACCCTTCGTTTGCAAGTGTGCAAATTCTAGTTTCAGTTGGTTGTCAAAGTTTATCTTTTTGGTGAAATTGCAAGACAACTCATATCCTCCAAGTTCTTGAATGTTGTAGTGGATGTATTCCCTAATATTCTCCATATGAAGAACTCCATGATAAACTTGCGAAAATGCACCTAATGGCTCGTCCAAAAGGGATTTGTATGGATGCTTCTTGAAAATGGGATGAGGGTGGTTCTTGATCTCAACCACCAAGGGAGTGTCAATGTTGGATGAAGATGAAGTCAATGCAATCAAACAGAAAAGCTAGGGTTTCTGCAAACAAGAAAATACCTCAAAAATATTGTCGCGACATCAAATTGCTCGAAATAAAGTTCTCTCTCAAATCGCTCAAGAACTCTGAAATGCTTTGGGAATTCACTCGCTTGAATAATCGATCATTGTGTGAAGAAAATAACTTAACTTTCCCTTTTTATCACTATCAACACTAGTTTTCCATTGTCATAAATGCTGCTAGTTAGGCTTGACTAGTTCACATGATTTGCAAGTAGATTCCATTAAACCACTGAAATCTCCCTAGTATCTAACTGCAATCAAAATCTTTTGACTATAGACCTAATCCATGGTATCTGCATGATCTTAAATGATTTTCCTACCCCTAAGGCCAAGTGCCTTAGTTACCGGTTGTATTTGCTATTGGTGTAAGACCTGCTGACTCTGTTGGTTGTGTATCAACTCTTCTCACCCATATCAACTCATGTTGCTTCTTGATGTCTTCCACTTTTGTCTTTCCCTTCTCATCAATGTTTCCATTAGTTGCTGGTGGATTCTTACTTCTATAATATTTAGCAATATGCCCAATCTTGTTGCATGCATAACAAACAATATTGTTCTTTTGAATTGTCTTGTTAACCCCTTTATTTACTTGATTACCTTTTGATCTGCATTGGTTAGCCATATGTCAAAATCTACTACATGCATGACATCTTACATTTCCAAGACTGATGAATGATGCATTCTTTTGATTATTCCTATTTCTGCACTAACTAGTCATATGATTATATTTATTTCAAATAAAGCATGTTCCATTGAATTTGTGAGTATTAGGTTGTCTTACCAGTGATATTTGGTTCTGGTTGACATGATTCTTCTTCTATCTAGTTGATGTATCTTGTTGTGTAGTATTGGATATTTTTCCTTCTTCATGACCAAGACCTATTTTGTCATTAGCATGTCTCTGATTTTTCAGCATTTCATCAAGTTTGGTAGAGCTGGCTAGAAATTTGTCCTTGTATTCATTAGTAGTGACCAAATCATCTCTCATGATAATAAGCTTGTTGGCATTTGACACTCATTCAAGTTCTAATCATTGCTCAAAACACACTTCATGAGAGATCCGGTAATCAAGGAATCGACATTCATGTCATCGGTATTTAGTGAACTGATAGGCACGTAAATCAGCAAATTTGGAACTAGTATGTAGAGGATGACATGGGAGATTGATCTGGCAAATGTAACATGTTGGTTACAACAATCACATAGATTAATGTTTATATTTTTGTCTAGGTCGACATGTAATCACCTTTATAACTATTATTATAAGCCGACATGAGGAATTTATGTTTATTTTTGTAAAGGGTATTTAAGTCAGTCTGGTTAGGTCATTTTAAAATATATAGATGTGATAGGATATGTAATGATATGTTAGCAGGATCTTGATCGACAAAATGTGAATGTAAAAATTTGTAGTTGGTCTTGGTTATTTGTCAAGAAGATTCAGAAGTGGACTAAGTTATTGATAAGGGAGGATATAGTGATAATCGATACAAATAGTGCTTAAATCATAACTCATCCAACATATCAGATTAATGCTTAGAGTTCAAATTTTTGTTTGTAATACAACATTTTTAATCCGAGTTAGTGAGGCTCCTTTTTTGATGAGCAATTTTCTCTAGGAAGTGTGCCTTACTACATGTGCAGGCCCCTCATGTAATATTTGTTCACTGGCCAATGGATAGATATTGTGGGTCACCAATCCCACCATGGTTTTTCCTCTTTGAGGTTTTCCATGTATAAATCTTTGTGTTATCGTGTTTATTCTTGTGGTTGCATTGTTATTACTTTCTATTTCTTTCTTTTATTCATACCGATTACTGAGTTGTTTAATTAATAAGGTTAAAATTTATCTCATCGGTGGAACACTGATTCAGCCCCCATCTCACTGTTCTTGGATTCCAAAAATTGGTATCAGAGCGTGGTGCCTTGGAATAAGTTTAACATCTTGAGGAAGATCCAAAATCTCAAATCCATGGAGATGAGTATAGAGAAGGAGCTTAAAGTAGCACTTGAAGACTAGGATACTGAAAGGATGGAAAATTTGAAGATGCAAGATGAGTTAAACTCCGCAAAGGAATTCATTCTTACCCTAGAAGAAAGGTTGTCATCAGCCCAAGCCAAAAGGAAGGAACTTTTACAGAATCAAGATGATGAAGAAAAGAATGCCCTTAAGGAATTATGTCAAAAATTGAGTCAAGAGAATGGTTTCATGAAGAATGAAATACAAGCCCTAACTATGAGGATGTCTAAGGAGATTGAAGACTAGAAGAAGAATGAAGAAAATATTGCCAAATCTCTACAAGATAGATTTGAATAATGTATTAGGTCGGCACATGAGAATGATATGTTGAAAACTAAATTGGTACAATCTCAAAACAATGAGCAAGAGTTGGAAAGAATGATGAAAATCCTAAGAGGAGATCTAGATACTGCGAATGAATATAAAGATAAGTTTAAGTCCAGTTCTGCAAAGATTGATGAATTATTGAAAGATCAAAGATGGAAGGGAGACACTAGAGGTCTTGGATATGAGCATGGAGAAAGCTTGGGTACTACAAATGAAGATGAAGCAAACGGTCAGAAGAACAATCAGGAGAATCTACCTATCAATCAGAATCAAAAGTCACTGATAAGGAAACCCTATGCACATAAATTTAATGGTATATTCTTTGTTTGGAAAAGATTGGTCATAGAGCACGTCAATGCAAAAATAGAGAAAATCATAATAATAATTGAGTTCTCAATCAGTATTTCAATTGTAAAAAATATTGTCATAGGACAGTTGATTGTATAATGAATGTGAAATGTCATGCATGTGGAAAGTTTGGCAATATGGCTAATCAATGTAGGTCAAGGAATGATCAACGATAGAAAAAATAAATTCATAAGAACAAGGTCACTTTCTATGCATGAAACAAAATACGACACATTGCTAGATTTTTCTGAAGTAAGAACAATCTGATAGGAAATTATGAGAAGGGAAAGAAAAAGGTTGATGATATCCAAAAGGAGCATGAGATGAAATGGATTATAAAATATAAAGATCAATTGATAGAGGCAAATACACCACTTACTCAATCGACAGAGAAAAAAGTACCTTTATTGATAGGAAACTCATCTAGTAACTAAAGCATTAGCTTTAGGAGGAGGAAAATTATTGATACATCTTGCAATACCTATGATAGTGGTCTAAAAACTTGTTTTAGACTTTAGAGATGATAGATTGAAGATTAACCAACACTGAAATGATGGATCAAGGATCCAGTATGATATGTCGACATGCATTAATATCAATGAGAAGTTAGGGTTCCATAGAATAAAAGGGTAAATTTCTCTATTTTTTATCACATTGCATTTAGAGAGAACTAGAGTGAATCTAAGGAGGTCTAAGGAAATTAAGAGCTTTTTTGAGCGATTTCCAGTGATTTTTTAGCACATTTTTCTTGAGTTTTCACCAACATAGGTTGTGAGGTATTTTCTCTAGTTTCAAGCTATTTTACTAAAGGTGAAATAGCTTCTAGATCTACTCCTTCTTCATCATATGTGGCTACCCCTGTTGTGGTGGACATTAAGGATCACCCACACCTAGTTTTCAAGAAGTACCCTCAAATCATGAAGATTGATGATTCAGTCAGTGCATTTTCTAGGGTTCCTGATGGTGTCCTATATGTTGAGGATGTCCGAGCTTACATTCACTACACTCTCAAGGATTTGGTCTCATCTAAATTCAAAACCATATACATGACCATATATCTAGAAAAAGACGGCATGATCAAACCTAAATTCCAAAATCTAAATGATCAGGGTTTCACCGATATTTTGGAGATGATAGAGTTTGAGACAAAATCAGCCGGTATGTGCTAAGTCATGTTCATGGTGGATTCTAGTGGCTAGACTGGCCCTACAAAATCACCAAGTAGGCTATTTATGCAATCACTGGTTTTCCCTAGGCTGGTCGGACCTTGGGAAAGAAGAAGATCTCAAACAATGAAGTGAACAAGTTAACTAGTGCTACCTTTGATAACTGGTCCCTAAGAATTAGCACAATCAGAGACAAGGATGTTCAATTTGCCAACATGATCATTCGCTACAAGGTAACCCCATCCAACTGATTGAACTCTATTTCTAGTTCGTGTATCTATTGTGCACATAAAATGGTTAAGGAGAATGAAAAATATGATCTTTGTCAGTGGATGTGAGATGAGTTAAATTTGAATTTAGGGAAGATTAAGGAAGAAAAGAAAGGGGTGTTTGATCTGATGTTAGCATCTATGATTGTTGCATGTGAGATGTTAACTTTTGCATTGATTAAATGAAGGTCTTAAAATTACAATCAAATTATTTAAATAAACATAATAATCAAATAACGATAGATTGAATAGAAGAGGGAAAGAAGAGAGAAGACAAAACACAAGTTGATAACGAAGTTCACCAATTGGGTACGTCTCCAGGTCTCTCCAATGGAGTGGTCGATCCTTGATTCAACTCCAAAAAATGGTTACAAAGCACCTCAATGGTTACAAAGACCCCTTATGTCTCCTTGGATGATAATGAATTACAAAGTCCTTCTCCCACGTACAACAAGCTTGAATTCAAGCTCCCAATGCACAAAGATGAATCATTCACTATCAAACACCCAAAAAACATTTTCTCACCAAATCTCCAATCTTCAACTCTCTCCCAATTTCCTCACAATTCACTACCCACTCTAGCTCACAAATTACCCCCATTTTATACAATTTTACATGCTAAAATTGGGTTAACAAACATATTCCTCATATCTCCCTTTTACAACAATAAATCTCCTTATCTCCAATATCTCCCAAATTTAAAATTATATCTTTAAAAATATGTTATAAAATGGGGCTTATTAAGTTTAATTGGCTTACATAATTTTAGCCCTCATTCCTTCTTATCAGGTCCATTTAGCTTGTTTGGTTTATGGCAAATAGTAGGGGGAATCACTTCTGAATTTGATGAAACATTAACTATTTTTGGTGGAAAACTTATCCACTAAATTAGTGTTCCGATACAATAATCTTATTGTTTTCTTAATGCTTTTCTTTCTTAGTGAGATACCGAGATTCGATAAAAGGCAATGGGCCTTTGATATACCGGTAGGCAAACAAATCAAGGATGCCTTGATGAATCTAGGTCAGGATATAGACTCCATTATATGGGGTTATTTTAAAGCTTTCTAGAAGGAAATAAAGCAGAGGGAAAGAGTACCTAAGCACATTGTTGACAAGTACTCTAGTGAAATATGTTTTATGGTTAAAAAGGATGAAACTCTAATGGAGACATTGTGGCCTAAGACAAAATGGGAATCTAAGATGGGCTATGAAGTTGATGCACAGATCTTGGACCTGTATGCCAAGATGCTTATTGATGCCCTGATTAATGAAAAGGAAAGACCTTTGGTACATCAAAGAAAAAGGAATTAGAAGTACATATAGGATTTAGTAAGAAGAAGAGGGAAGGGAAGATAAACAAGGTTGGACAAGATATCTAGAAGATGTCTTCTAAGATCAAAAAAATCATTGGATTAGTAGAAGGATCTTCTCTAGTAGTAGTTCAAGCCTCACCAACAATAACAACCGATAAGGGTGTGATGAAGAGAAATAAAACATTAACCTATATTGCCCCTGTTGCTTCTAGGTCTAAGATAGAACAAGAGCCCTCTAAGATTCCTAATTATTACATATAGATTCAGAGGAAAAAGTTTGAGGAAGGGAAACCACAGGAAGAAAAAGTCACTCCTCTAGCAGCTCAGAAGAAAATTTTGGAGAGGAAGCCTATGGACACAAAGAGACCGGTTAAGGAGTCTTCTTCCACTCTCGATATGAAGAAGAAATTTGACTTGGATGTATCATTAGAATCTAGTAAGAGAGTTAAGGTTATACCTCAATTTTTAGTAGAAGAATTAGTAGATCAGACTACAAAGGATGGGATTTTGAGTAATATACAACATTATTATATACATATGGATGATAAGGAACAAATGAAAATTGAAGAAGCAAATTTGTTGTATCTAGAAATTTATAAGAAAGCCCTTATTGAGATAGAAAAACAAATACCGATAGAATTATACAATATATTAGATGCTAGAAGATTGTTTGTTGTTGAAGAGGATAAACATATAAGGATGCAAGAATTGTTAACTATTTTTGGATCTATCACCGATGAGGAGATGCAATAGTGTCTCTAATATGCAAATAAGATAATATTCCAGAGCATACACTGGCATGTGAGTCTCATGGTAGGTAGAGTGAATGAAATAGTCAAGGAAGCCCATGAGGTATGGATAAATTTTTTTATAGATAAACCTAATTTATTTACTCCACCAAAATTCCCTCCTAAGTCTGGTATTCAAGACATCTCAATTGATGATAAGGGTAAGGGAATATTAGTAATAGATCCACCAATTCTAGAACATAAAATAACTAAGGACATTCCTTTGGTTGAACCACTTGTACGGAGTGTTGAGGCTGGTTTACCAAAAAATGATATTATATAGGTTGAGCAGGTCACACTGGAATAGATCCATCTCGATGTAGAGGTCATTGATGTTAAGGAAGTTGATAATCAGGTTGAGGAAATTAAAACTTTGGTAACTAGCTTACATATGGAAGAGGTCAAGATAGAGAAGGTAAGCCACTGATTCAAGTTAACATGTTGGAGATACCGACAAAATTTTGGATAGTCATTCATTGTTGGAACTTGACTCATCTGGTCAAGAATATTTTGGAGAGAAGAACATTGAGCAACCAAGCAACTTTGAACTAATGTTTGTTGCAGCTCAAAAATTCTTGAAGGAAGGATTAGAATATAAACAAGTCATTGAGAAAGCAATTCGAGTTTTGTAGCAACTTGCACTGAAATGTAAAATAGATCAAGTTGGAAGTCTATCCGGTAAATTGAAAGGTTTGACATAACATATTTCTAAAGAGTATAAAACTCTACAACAAATATCAAAATGACAACTAGTATAAAGGTACAATGTGGCTAGATTGGTCATCTATAACAATATGATTGCATCTAACAAGATTAATTTGATAGAGGAATTAATAAGGATTGATGAAGTTCTTCATCAATGTAGTCATATATATCGGTCTTTCACTAACACAATAAATTTAGTAGCAGACCTGGATAATAAGATAAAAGTGGATAAGGATAAAATTGAACAACTTCTAGTCAGTTTTGATGGTACAAAGTCATTGACCAACTTTGTTGATGGTCAAATTTTGCTTCTTGAATATGAGATTTCAGCCCTGGAGAAGGATAAGTATAGTTTGATTTGGCGAGAAAGAGAGCTAAGAGGATTGGTTAGTCCATGAGTTAATACATTGTTGCTTCATAAGAGAGAGTGCATTGAACACATGGGTAAGCCCACACTGGAAGATCTAAAAGAGGTAGAAATTCATGCTTACATCTTGAATGGCCTGGTATCAATTTTTAGGACCTTAAAATATGTTTGGGATCTTACTTGACATTTTTGAAGGGTGCTTATCCAAACATTTTTAAGCACATTTATCTTCGGTAAACACAATTTTGATTTAATTCTTTCATTGATTATTCATTTACCCCTACTTTGGCATTGTTATCAAAGGGAGAGAGGTTGATGTGAAAAATGTTAAGGGACATAAGAAGTAATGAATAGATCAAGGGGACAACCTTCAAAGATCATTTTTGAGAAATTAGTTTTGGCAGGGAATTGGTTCATCACTTCATCAATCCATTTTTCAAATGTGTGTTGCCATCAATGCCAAAGGGGGAGATTGTTGGCATTTGACACTCATCCGAGCTCTAAGTATTGTAATTTTTGGCAACATACTTCATGGGAGATTCGGTAATCAAGGAACCAACGTTCAGGGAATCAATAGGCATGTAAACCGACAAACTTGGAACTGGTACACAAAGGTCAAAAAATGTAATGTGGTGGTGACAACGATCACATAGATTAATGTTTATATTTTTGTTTAGGCCAAAATGTAATCACCTTTGTAAATATGATTGTAAGGCAACATAAGGCATTTATGTTTATGTAGTAAAGGGTATTTAAGTCAGTCTGGTTAGGTCATTTAAAAATATATAGATGCGATAGGATATGTGATGATATGTCAGCGAGATCTTGATCAAAAAAATGCGAATGTAAAGATCTATAGTTGGTCTTGGTTATTTGTCAAGAGGATTATGAAGTGGACTAAGTTACGGGTAAGGGAGGATATAGTGATAATCGATACAAATAGTGCTTAAACTGGAACTCATCCAACATATCAGATGCATGCACAAAGTTCATATTTTTATTTGTTATTCAACATTTTTGGTCTATAGTCAATGAGGCTCCTTTTGTGATGAACAATGTTCTCTAGGTAGTATGCCTTCCTGCATGTGCAAGCCTCTCATGTAATATTTATTCATTTGGCCAGTGGATGGATATTATGGGTCACTAATCCCACTGTGGTGTTTCTTCTTTGAGGTTTTCCATGTATAAATATTTGTGTTATAGTATTGATTCTTGTGGTTGCATTGCTATTACTTGTTGTTACTTTTTTTTATGCATATCGGTTACTAAGTTGTTTATTTAACAAGGTTAAAATTTATCTCACTAGTAGAACACTGATTCACCCCCCTCTCAGTGTTCTTGGATTACAACAAATCTATCTTTCAAGTTCCTATTCATTGTTCTAGGACTAGACCGGTTCAAGTTTCATCATATCATTCTCATGAGTCAATCTGTTACATTCCTTAGATCTATCCTTCAATGCTTGAGCTATATTTTCTTCACTTTTCTTCATGTCCACAATATCTTTTCACATTCTCATGGTTAGGGCTTGCATCTCATTCTTGAAAATAGTGTCTTTTGAGTAAGCTTCTGACAATGATCCTTCATAGAATCTTCCTCATCACTATTTTGATTTTTCAATTGATCACAAAGTTCCTTCATCTTAGCCTTGACAACTGAAAGCTTTCCTTGCAATGAAATGATGTGTTCTATAGCTTTCTTCAGTTCACTTTTTAGTTTACTGTTCTCCATTTTCTCATTATCAAGATCTTCAAGAGGAACTCTAAGTTGCTACTGCAGCCCGATTTCCATTGATTCTGAATTTTGGATCTTCCTCAAGTGGTTAAACTTCTTTTGAGGAATCAATTTGTGATACTAATTGTTGGAATCCAAGAACACTGAGAGGGGGATGAATGCGTTTTCTACTAGTAAAGTTTTTTTTGAACTTATTCCTTATTAACCGGTTAACAGTAAATAAAATTAGAATGCATACACCAAATAACACAAAGAAAGGCAACACCATAACACCAATATTTATATGTGGAAAGACTTGCAAAGGGAAAAACCATGGTGGGGCTGATACCCACCATATCTATACACTTGATCAAGGTATACAAATATTACATAAGAGGTTTTGCACATATAGAAAGGCCAACTACATAGAGCTCACTACTCAAACACAAAACATAGGAAGTCCCACTGACTTACAGAACATTTACAAGTGTTTACAAATGAAAATAAACTTATAAATAGCATCTGACCATGCTGGATAAGTTCTGGTGAATGCTCTGATAACCTCCTCGTTATTTTGGTTTTATGATACCCTGTTCTGCTACCGATTAAGTTGTGCACGTGAAACTGAATAAAATCGCTTCTAATTGCATACCAAAATGCATACCAAAACTCACTAAAATATTCACAACCAAAAGTTCAAATTCTATCTAACGTATTTGATCTGTCCCTGAGGTGATCTGCTTAAATATCCATCTAACTTAAACATGTCATCTTTAACAAGAAATATAAACAAGTCAGCTACTCGAACATAACAAAAATCAAACATAAATCCAATGACCATGTCAGCCATAACACATTACCACCAAAATCCATGAAGACATAATTGAGATTAAAATATTTCCTTATACAGGACCTATCCATTATTGGGTTCTACATACACATTATCAGGATCAGGACATGTCACCTAGATGAAGACTTAGTCAGGAAGAAGTGAATGTCGATGCCGATGCTGGTGTAAAGCAATGTGAATACCAATACTGGTTAGTGCAATGCATGCCAGTTAACCAAACAATGAAACCATTTACCTTGAGATGATGATTTTCCATCAATGACAACCCATAATACCATAAACCCTTGCCGGATGAGAGTTAATTGCCAACAATAATAGGTCTTCTTAAGGCATTTTATGATATAATATGACCTATTATGATATATTAGTTCCTATTATACATCATAATAGGACCTATTATGTCATAATTGATCCTATTATGACATAATACCCCTTAACAAGTCCTACTAAAGGGTATATTGTCATAATAGGTCCTCTTAAAGGGTCCTATGAAATAATAGGACATAATAGGTCCTCGTTAGGGGTGTGATGAAATAATAGGACCTATTGTGACATAATAGGTCTTATGACATAATAGGACCTATTATGACATATAAGGTCATCTTAGGGGGTCTTATGTCATAGTAGTTAGGTACTAAGGAGTCTTATGTTATAATAGGTCATTTTAAGGCTCATCTTATGTCATAATAGGTCCTATTATGGGGTCTTATGTTATAATAGGTCCTATTGTATGATCTTATGCCATAATAGGTCCCATTAGGTCATAATACCCCTATGCAGCCCTGTTATGATGTAGTACCCTTAATAGGTCATACTACGAGATATAATGTCATATTTGATAATATGATGAAATAATAATGATCTGGACAACTACTGAGAGGGTTGGTGAATCAATAGATAGAAAATATACTAGTGTTCACCAAACTTAAATCAAACTCAGAAACAACTTGCAAAACTTAACCGATTTAGACTCTATATCCAAAACTGTAACTGCACTATCAAGCTTTACCTGTTGACTAAAATATAAATGATACAGTGTAATAGATCTGAAATTTGAATAGCATTTAACCAAAACATCAAACTATTTTACTAACATTAGTAATAGCTCATTTCAGATCACTTCCATTCATCTAAACATGTCTAAGTGGATTTACCAGTTATTCACATTTAACCATATCAAAAGCACACACAAAATCATTCACCACTTGACACAATGATTTTTCATGTGGAAACTCAAATGGAAAAAACCATGGTGGAGATGAATACTCACAAGTATTTTGAACTCTCCTAAATTTTGCCCTATTAGGAGCCAAGCCTTGTTAGAAGCTTTACAAAAATGTCATGTTAAGAACAGATCCGATTAAGGACCACCCGGTTAAGGGATTGACTACAATACCCTATTAGAGATAACCTCAATGGAGGATTTGAAATCCAAGATAATGGATCACCTCGTTAGAGGATTGGAATAAGAAGCCTGTTAAAGCTTACCTGATTAGGGGATTTAACTATTGTAATGGTTAGAGAACAATAGGATATTTATTGATCTGGTGATAGCACTGCTATGATTAATCAGATCCTTTTATGCTCCTATCTACCTTCACAAAATTCTATAGATACTCCTTCTAGTTCGGCAACAACAACTCATGCTTAACCAAAATTTCCAATACAATTTGTAAACAACTCATCGACCTTAAATACAAATATAATATGTCGGTAACACAAAACAAAACTTAAGATCTCATAGAGATTACAAACATATCAGTTCAATCTAGACTGTTAGATTACATAGAAATCAGTTGCACATTGTTCAAGACAACTTCAACTACTCCTGGATCACTCCTTGATTAGCACACATTGGATCCTATAACTCATCACAGATTATTCACTTCATGCTATGCATTTGTCCATTCCCAAGATAAAACAGTGATCTCTACACACCAAATCCACTTTGAAACTCATCATGTGCATCATGCATAGGTGGCATAATCATCTGCGCTCACCATTCAATCATAAATCAACACAACTCATTCTCCAAGCTCCATCGATTAAGGTTTAGCTTATCAATGGGTTAGGGTTACTGGTTGATAACTTTGCTTCAATAATAATACTACCAGTTTGTATCATACCGGTTTGTAATACAACATCATTAACTGTTGCAATAAAACTTCATTACTGATTGCTATTGATATTAATGACAACACTATACTTCATCAATGCAATCTTCATGCAATGTTAACATTCTCCCCCATTCACATTGATGGCAATACAAATATCAATACCACTTGATTGTGATGATTGAGAGTAAAGCATACACAAAGAATAGGAATCCTGGTTTATATTTTCACATAGGCTCTCCTTCAACTGTATCTCCATATCTTCGGCTGCTAACTGGCTATTAATCAATCATAGATAGTTCTTCTCCCCCTTTGACAACAATGCCAAAGTGAAGGTAAAGCATACAGTTTCATACTTCACCGATCTGCAAGTAGTTGCTCCCCCTATGGAGTAGCTCCACTCAACACCAATCCTTCCTCAATATTTTCAATAAGCTCTGGGACCGATGTCTTCCTTATCTACTTAATTAAATTCATATTTGCTAGTTATTGTTTTGAAGAAATGTGCTCTAGTAACACATCTTTACTCTACACTTTATGTCTCAAAAAATGAAACTTCATCTCAATATTCTTAGTTCTGGCATGCAACACCAAGTTCTTTGAAATGTTTATAGAACTTGTGTTATCATAGAAAATCCTTACCGGTTCTGATATTTTCAACTTAGAACCTTCCAAAATGTGTTTCATCTAGATTGCTTGTGTACAATTCATGTATGCTACAACATATTCAGCTTTTGCGGTTGATTGGCAGATACAACTGTATTTCTTGCTACTCCAAGACACAAGTCTATCGCCAAGAAAAAATGCTCCTCCAGTTGTACTCTTCCTATCATCAACATTGCCTTCCCAGTCTACATCTGTATAGAATTTTAAATCAAAGTCTCCTGCATATGGATAACATAATCCATAATCAATTGTACCTTTCAAATATATAATAATTCTTTTAGTTTCTACCATATGTGTCTCCTTTGGGTTTTTTTGAAATCTGGCAGCTAATCCAACTGCATGAGCAATATCCACTTTGCTATGAATAACATAATGTAGTTTCCCTATCATAGACATGTTACAACCTATAACCATTAGTGTTCCAACTAGTTTATAATCTCCCATTCCAAAAGTCTTCAACACTCTTTCACATACTTGGACTATGTGATAAAAATATCTTCCTTCATCTATTGAATTTGCAAACCTATGAAGAATTTTATCTCACCTACTAGTGACATCTCAAATTCACTTTTCATCTCATTAGAAAAATCATCACACATATCATCATTACCTCCCAAAATGATATCATCCACAAATACCTCACTAACCAGTATCTTATCTGCTTCTATCTTAAGATATATATTACTCTCTTAATTGGTTCTTTGAAAACTAATCTTCACTAAGTGAGAATGTAGTCTTTCATACTATGTCCTAGGTGCTTGCTTAAAACCATATAGTGCCTTGTGTATTTTGCACACTATATCCTCTGCTTCAGTCAAAGCATAACCATCTGGTTATTAAATGTATACTTCCTCTTCCAATATTTCATTTATAAATGATGACTTCACATCCATCTGATATACCTTGATTCCTCTATATGCTGTAAATGAAAGTAGGGTCCTTACACCTTCCAATCTTGCAACTAGTGCAAATGTCTCACCATAGTCTTCACCTTCTTCTTGTGCATAACCTTTTCATACCAGTCTGGCTTTATTTTTGACCACTACTCTATCTTCATTCAATTTATTTCTATACACCCATTTAGTACCTATTACATTCTTGTTCTCCCATCTGGGTAATAGTGACCATGTATTGTTCTTCTCAATCTGGTCAAGTTCTTCTTCCATTTTCTTGATCTAGTGCTCATCTCCAAAGGCTTCCTTTATTGTTCTAGGCTGAATAGTGGAGATCATACAAGAATTCTCTCTTATCCCTCTTCTAGTTAACACACCTTCATCCTTATCTCCAATAATATGATCAGGATTATGATTGAGTCTAACATACCTTGGAATAACATGATCATGGTCTTCAAGATCTTCATCTTCTTCTTCACTTTCTTCACCTTCTGCAAAACCTACCTGTTCTGGTTGAACTAGTGCATCAGTATTCAATTCATCAACTTTTGGCTTCACCGGTTCTAGTTCCAAAATCAAGATGTAAGGTTCTTCTTCCTCTTTCTCCTTACTGGTTTCTCTTGAAAATTTAGGAAACTCATCCACTCGAACATTAACACTTTCAATGATTTTCTTAGTTCGATTGTTGTAACACTTGTAAGCTTTTCCCTTGGTGGAGTAACCAAGAAATATGCCTTCATCACTCTTAGCATCAAACTTACCAATATAATCAATTCTCTTGATAAAGCATCTACTACCAAAAATCTTGAAATAACTAACATTAGGTTATCTACCATACTAGTATTCATATGGTGTTTTATCCTTACCTCTTTTAACCAATATCTGGTTCATTATGTAAACAGTTGTGCTGACAACTTCTCTCTAGAATGTCTTAGCTACACCTCCTTGAATTAGCATAGTCCTTGCAATTTAAACTAATGATCGGTTGTTCCTCTTTGCAATACCATTCTGCTATGGTGTCCTTGGTGCAAAAAGATGCCTTAATTCCATTGTCTTCATAGTATCTAGTGAATTACTCTGAAGTAAATTCACCACCTTGATCAATTCTTAAGAACTTAATCTTTCTTCCACTTTAATTTTTAACTAAGTCTTTGAATGCCTTAAACTTGCTAAAATCTTATGTTTTATCCTTCAATAACGTGACCCGCATCATCCTTGAGCAATCATCACAAAGATCATGAAATACCAATCACCTTGAATACCCCTAGTCCTCATTGGTCCACAAAGGTCGGTATGAATTAAATCTAGTAAATGTTCAGTTGAGAAATATTTGCCCTTCAAGTTTGAGGATGTCATCTTTCCTAGCTAACATTCCTTACACAAAGCATTCATTACTTTATCCAACTGTGGTAGACCTCTTACTGATTTGGACTTACTGACTCTTACAATGTTATCAAAGTTTATATGACAAAATCTTCGATGCCAAAGACAACCATCATCTACTTTTGCAATTAAGAAACTATTTTCTTTAGAATTTAGGTGAGACACACTACCTTTTGTCTATTTATCAGTTGCAATTAGTTCCCCTTTACTTCCTTATATCTTGCACATTCCATTCTTAAATTCTAGTGGGTAACCTCTGTGATTGAGTTGAGAAACAATCAAAAGATTGTGTTTTAATCCTTCAACCTAGTAGACATCATTTGCACTGCTCTTATCATTAAGAGAGAGGGTTCCCTTTCCTTTCACCATGCAAGGTGAGTCAATCCCAATTCTCAGAACACCTCCATCAAATTCCTTCAAAGTAAGAAACTTATTCCAGTCACCGGTCATGTGGTGTGAACAACCACTATCTATAATCCAGTCATCGGATGTATCCATGCGAGAGACTAAAGCCTTCTGATCTGAAATGTCTTCTTTAATAGAAACAAAGACAATGCCCTCATTTGCTTCTTACTCACATTCCTCATACCTTTGTCTTTATACTTCCTATAATTCTAACATTTCTCCTCATTATCTCCATTTAGCTAGTTAGCAGCAATATGTCCAATCCAGTTACATGCAAAATTCTTCAATGGTAATTTACCTCTGTACTTACCGATACCTCTAGCTAACTGCTTGGCCAACAATGCTTCAACCTCAATCATACTATGTTCATCATCTACCTCTCTGCTGGATCTAGATTCATGACTGTAGCTCACTTATTTGCTTTTCCTTATCAGTGGGGTTGAGACTAAGGCTCTAAATGCAGATTCAAATTTTTGAACACTTCCATCATAACCATTTAATTCAAAATTAGTTATCTTACCAATGATAGATTCAAGAGTTGCCTTTGTCTTATGAATATATTTGAGTTCTTGAATGGCTACAACAGAGATAACGTAGACTGGTAGAAGGGTTCTCAACACTTTGCTAACCACAATGATCCTCCACTATACCTCCAACACTCTTGATTTCACCGACTATCTCTTTGATTATCTGATCATACTATTGAATATTTTCACCTTCAGCCATCCGCATATCATCAACATTTCATCTCAAACTCTCTTCCTTGGAAATCTTAACATGCTCATCACCACTAAAGATATCTTTCAATTTCTTCCATACTTCATATGCATTTTCCAATCCATGAACATCAATATATTCTGAATTGGACAAGGAACTTATGATGGCCTCCAATGCTTGATTATTCTCCCATTTCTATTCTTTTGATCATCTGACAAAATCCCACTAAGCAAGTTATATTTAGTAACAACATGTTCCTAGTACTGGCTCCTAAACTCTTGATATAAATCTTCATCCTATCACTCCAGATTATATAGTTTTCCTTATTAAAATTCGAACCTTCTTTCTTCATCATGTTCTTCTAGAAATTTTCCTCAAGCTATGAGGCTTAAACACAAGAGGACTTGGACAACTCTGAGACCAATTGATAATATGATGAAACAATAATTATCCAGACAACTACTGAGAGGGGGGGGGGAATGAATTAGTAGATAGAAAATATATTAATTTTCACCAAACTTAAATCAAACACAAAAAAACTTGCAAAACTTAACCAGTTTAGACTATGTAACCAAAGCTATAATTGCACTATCAAGATTTACCGGTTGACTAAAATATCAATAATAAAGTATAACAAATCTAAAAATTGAATACCACTGAACCAAAACATCAAAATACTTTACTAACATCAGTAATAGCTCATTTCAGATCACTTTCGTTCATCTAAACATGTCTAAGTGGATTTACTAGTTATTTACATTTAACCATATCAAAAACACACACAAAATCATTCACCACTCGACACAATGATTTTTCACATGGAAACCCAAATGGGAAAAACCATAGCAAGGATACATACCCACAAGTATTGTGAACTCTTCTGAATTTCACCCTGTTAGGAGCCAAGCCTTGTTAGAAACTTTATAAAAATGTCTTGTTAAGAACAGATCTGGTTAAGGACCACCCGGCTAAGGGATTGACTACAATACCCTATTAAAGACAATACCCTATTATAGGTAACCTCAGTGGAGGATATGACATCCAAGCTAATGGATCATTTCATTAGAGGATTTGAACAAGAAGCATTTTAAATCTTACTCGGTTAGGGGATTTAACTGTTATAATGGTTAGAGAAAAATAGGGTGTTTTCTGATCTAGTAATAGCATTGCTTTGCTTAATCAGATCCTTTTATGCTCTTATCTACCTTCACAACATTCTATAGATACTCCTAGTTCAGTAACAACAACTCACACTTAAGTAAAATTGCCAGCATAATTTACAAAGAACTCATCAACCTTAAATACAAATACAATAGGTCGGTAACACAACACAAAACCTAAGATCTCATAGAGATTACAAACATATCAGTTCAATCTAGACTGTTAGATTACATAGCAATCAGTTCCACATTGTTCAAGACAACTTCGTCTGCTCCTAGATCACTCCTTGATCACCGTATATTGGATCTTGTACCTCATCACACATTATTCACATCATGCTATACATTTGTCCATTCCCAAGATAAAATAGTTATCTATAAGTGTCAAATCCACTTTGAAACTCATCACGTGCATCATGCATACGTGGCATAATCATCTCTATTCATCATTCGATCATAGATAAACAAAACCAATTCTCCAAGGTCCATCGGTTAGGGTTCAACTTATCAATGGGTTAAGGTTACCGATTGCTTACTCTACTTCAATAAAAATACTACCAGTTTGCATCTGCTGGAAAATGCACACTCCAATGAGAAATTGTAGGTTATTGAAGGTATTGTCATTGATGGAAACCTTACAATCATATAACACCAGCACAGGTACAAGCAAAGATGATTACCGACACCCCAGCTGACAGGATTTTGTTTATTATATTTTGTATTTAGTTGTAAAATCTTTTTGTAAGCCGACAAGGCGAATTGTAATAGGACTCCTATAAGTATGAGATCTTGTAGGATCATCTATGTATGGAATGTAATAGGTAGATGCAAACATGCGAATATTAAGGCAAATTTTGGAATAAGGTTTATGGAAGTTGTATGAGCTTAAACTAGTACTGAACCTGGCATAGCAGATGCTGAACTGAAGTAGTACATGATATTGGATTTGCATAATCCATTTTGTAAGTTAGTGAGACTTCCCTTTTTGTAATTAAGTAGTGAGCTTTAGGCAGTTGGCCTTCTTGCATGTGCAGGCCCCTATTGTAAGTAATATTCATTTATTGGCCAGTGAATGAATATTGTGGGTCACAAATCCCACCGTGGTTTTTCCCACACTAGGTTTCCTCACTAAAAATATTGTGTTATGGTGTGCTTTCTATGTTGTGGTTATTGATCTTATTTACTGCATTATTTTTAGTTTACCGGTACACTGTTTTGGAATGTAATTTATTTAATAAGATTAGAAAATCTGTTAACTAGAAAGATACTGATTCACCCCCCCCTTTCAGTATCTTTGGGAATCTTTACAATTGGTATCAGAGCCTGGTCCTCTATTTTCAAAAGCCTAACAGCTTGAGGAATATTCTGACACCCGTATAGATGGAAAACCTAAGAAAGCAATTGGAAACAACTCTTGCAGATTATAATGCAAAAAAGTTGAAAAATATGAAACTTGAAGATGATCTAAAGGCTGCATGGGAAATCATTCAAGGACTTTGAGAAAATATCACTATTGCTAGGAACAAAAGAAGAGAATTTCATAAGAAGATACAGAGTGATGATGATGAAAAAGAAACCCTTAATGATCTTGTAAGCAAGATGAAGCAATAAAACATGACCTTGAGAAATGAGATGCAAGATATGACTATGAGGTTTTGTAAAGACATTGAACACCAAAAGAAGAATGAAGATGACTTGAATAGAAGAATCAATGATAGTGGAAATGAAAATCTAAGACTCAGTCATGAAAATGATATGTTGAAGACATATATGATTCACTTGGAACATGTTAAAACTGAACTCATGAGATAGAAAGATTTCTTGGAAAATGAGTTGGCTACTACAAATCAACACAAGGAGAAATTCAAGAAAAGCTGAGAAGAACTTGACAACATGCTGAAAAATCAGAAACCTAATGGAGATACTAATGGTTTCAGCTTTGAAGTTGGTCAAAGCTTCGTACTATAAACAATCGTGATCACAATAAACCAGTAAGACAACCTAATGCCTACAAATTTAATGGGAAATGCTTTAAGTGTAACAAGTATGGTCATAGAGAAAATAAGTGCAGATCTAGAAACTATCACAATACTAATGAACCCACCCGTCAATGCTCTAAATGCAACAAAATTGCTCACAATTCAGAAAACTGCAGAATGAATGTAAGATGTTATATTTGTGGAATATTTGGACACTTATCTAATCAATGCAGAACACACATTGGCATAGGATATGGAAAATATATTCAAAAAACTAATGTGACTTGTTATGCTTGTAACAAGATTGGACATATTGCAAAATTTTGTAGAAGGCATCACCGACAAATAACAAAGGACCTAGTTTGAAAGGTAAAGAGAAGGTTGAAGAAGTAAAGCAAGAATTTTCAAAACAATGGATTAGAAAGTCTGATCAGAATGTTAGTGAAACTATTCCTTCATCGGTAGAACAAAGTATCACTCCACCGACAGGAGATTCTTCATCTAACTGAAAAGAAATTCCTTGAGGGTATGACAACAAATTGAAAAACATGCTATTTTACCCTCGGTTGATGGTGAGAAGTTGAATTACTTCTTTACCGGAAGATGTGTTAAGTTTTACTTAACCGACAAGGATTTAATGTGGTAGTTGAAGGTGTTGGTATTTTGGTATGGTTTTGTCATTGACGTCAACACCTACTAAAACCCTAGCACTTTGGAGATCCAACAGCATTCACTGGCAAGCAAGTAACTATTGCACAGTTACTGGTATATGGTTCATCGACAGGATATAATGATCACCGGCACTTGGAATGATATGGAAGACACTTGGTAATATCGAAGACATCGTGTGAACATCTTATCTTAATGAATTAATCATTGGTATATTCATATTTGCATATTTACTTTTACCAACAAATAGGTCCAGGGTTACCTAGGGTTACACCAATGGGTTTATCTTTTCCAGATCAGCATGGAACGCTATGGAAATGATTAATTAGTGTTGTAAATGCATTAAGCTGACATGTTCAATCGGTTATTGCATCAGATATTATATTATTTGTAAATTGGTTTTATTGTAATATCTTGTAGAGCTAACCTACTAAAATTGGTCTTAGGTTATGGTATAAAGGTAAGATCTTATTTGTAAGATCAAGTGTGGAATGCGAAAAAGAATTGTGTGAAGGTATATGTGAGATTAAGCAGTGCAATACACGCAGACATCATTTGAAGGTGAAGCTAGGTTTTTGTGAAAGCATATCAGCATTACACCGGTACTGAATCCAACATATGAAGATACTATTTTGTGCAGTACATTCTTATTGGATTTAGCCATCCAACTGTAGTCAGTGTGACTCCCATTTTGTGGTTGAGCAGTGATCTCTAGGCTATTGGCCTTTCTGCATGTGCAGACCCCATTTATGGGTAAGGTTTCCCATAGTAGTTTTTCCCCTTATAGGGTTTCCACATACAAATATTGGTGTCATGGGTTGTGGATGACTTTGTGTTTATGTTTCATGCATTAATCTTTACAGGTATAGCAATTAACTGTTAAAACTATCTACCGGCATACTTAACTGGTTTACCGGTATTAAGTATTAAGTTGGTTAAGTTATTTTTGGTTTGAATTTATTTGACAACTGATTCACCCCCCCCCCTCTTAGTTGTCTCAGGGACCTAACAATTGGTATCAGAGCTTAGTCCTGTTTTGCAGAAGTTTAACAGCTTGAGGAGATCCAATGTCTACTAATTATTTTAGGAAGGACAGTCCTAAACTTGATGGAACCAACTATGGTATATGGAAGATTAGAATGGAGACACATCTAAATTGCACTGGTAAAGACGTCTGGGAAGTTACAAAGAAAGGTTACACTGTTGCTATACCTGGTCAGCCCATTGCAACTACCTTGGCTAAAGATGAGGAAAATGATTGCAAAGCAAGAGAAGCACTTTTGAACGCATTATCAAATCAACAAATCATTGGATTATTAGATAGGTCTACTACTAAAGCTATTTGGGATCATTTGGAAACACTGAATGAAGGAGATTCCACAGTCAAAATTGCAAAACTTGAAAGCTTCCGAGTCAGGTATGAACATCTGAAAATGGAAAAAGATGAAAGGATTTCTGCTTTTATGCAAAGAGTAAATGAAATTGTTTTGGGTATTAAATGTTGTGGAGTAACCTTAAGTGAGGATGGAATTGGTTCAAAAATTTTAAGAGGATTTCCACCGGCATATAAAATGAAGGTTACTGCTATAAATGAGTTAAGAACAATGCCTAATAGATCAATAACTAGGGATACATTGATTGCGAAACTTTCAGCTTTTGAAATTGAAGAATTTGGTCTTGTTGCAACTATTAAGACAGATTTAGCCTTTAAAGCATCAACATCATCTGCTCCAACATTTGACAAATCTGATTGGAAAGCCTTTTATGCAAGAGAACTTGAAGAAAGCAAGAAAGAAAATGAAGAACTTGAAGAACTTGAAGCACTATTTGCAAGGAAAATGCCTAAAGGTCCAATTGGAAGTAAGTGTGAAGGTAAAGCACCCTTTAAATGTTTTAACTCCAATAAGATTGGTCATATGGCTTCAAGATGCCCTGATAGACATGTTAGACTAAGAGAAGAAGCTAGAAGAACATACAAGCCTAATCCTGAATATTAGAGATACAGATTTAAGAAGAACAAAGACAAATCTTGTTACATTGTTGATGAAGGTGTGACTAATGATTCTGATGAGGATCCGACAGACAATGGATGGGTTTTTCTTGCTATAATAGAAGATCAACTGGCACCTACTATTCAACCGGTAGAACAAGCCCTAGTAGCTAAAGTTGAAGTAAAGGATGAATGGATCATTGACTCAGGATGCTCACATCATATGATAGGAGACAAAGGTAAATTCTTGAACTTTAAAGAATACAATGGAGGTTTAGTAAGATTTGGAGATGACAAAGCCTGTTTAATCAAAGGTAAGGGTACAATATCTCTTGATTGTAAGCATAACACTAACAATGTTTACTATGTTGAAGGATTAAAGCATAATCTTTTAAGTGTTGGTCAATTAGTTGAGAAAGGATTTCAGTTACAATTTAAAAATGGAAAACGCAAAATCATGAATAGAACTGGTTGGGAAATAGCAACTAGTAATTAGACTAGAGGTAATATCTTTCATTTGAATAACAGTGAAAAGACATGCTTGATTGCACATATAGATGAAAGTTGGTTATGGCATAAGAGACTCTATCATGTAAACTTTGATTGCATGGTAAAGATCAGTACTACTACGGTAGTTATAGATCTACCTAAAATTGTCAAACCTCAGAATACAATATGTAAGGAATGTCAATTTGGAAAACAAGTTAGAGCTAGTTTCAAAAGTATTCCAGAAAAATCCAATAATGCTCTTGATTTGATTCACACTGATTTATGTGGTCTAGCTAGAACTAAAAGCTTACAAGGTGATAGATATTTCATGCTAATCATTGATAACTATTCTAGAATGTGTTGGGTTACTTTTCTCAGAGAAAAATGAGAAGCACGTGGAAAGTTCAAACTATTCAAAGTAATGGTTGAAAATGAAACTGGTAAGAAAATCAAATGCTTAAGATTAGATCAAGGAGGAGAATTCACATCTAAGGAATTTAATACATTCTGTGAAGTGAATGGAATCAAAAGATAGGTATCAGCACCTCAGACACCACAGCAGAATGGAGTTGTTGAAAGGAAAAACATAACTATCTTGGATGCATCAAGAAGTATGTTATCAAAAGAAAATTTACCACATGTGTATTCGAGAGAAGCAGTCAGCACAACGGTCTATACATTCAACAAAGTTCACATCAAAGGTGAAACTGGTAAGACCCCTCATGAACTATGGTTTGGTAATACTGCTACTCTTAAATATTTCAGAATTTTTGGAAGTAAATGTTATATTAGAAGAGATGAGTATATTGGAAAATTTTATCCTAGAAGTGATGAAGGAATATTTCTTGGTTATTCATCTAAGAGAAAGGCATATAGATGTTCTAACAAGAGATTGCAGAAAATTATTGAGAGTAAAAATGTAAAAATTGATGAACAATTTAGAGGAACTTCAAGGTATATAGACTCTGAACTGGAAACAAAAATTGTGACAAATGAACCTACACCAAATCCACCGATATAGAATGAAGATCTAGTTACCCCGGCACCATCTGAGGATTCCACAATAATTGAATAACAACAGCAAACAAAGACACCCCGGTATGTAAGATTGAATCATTCTGAAGATCAGATAATTGGAAATAAATTTAAAGGAGTTTTTACAAGAGGAAGATTGGAAAATGAAGAGGTATGTCTTATTTCTCAAATTGAACCATCATCTGTTAATGAGGCATGTGAAGATAAATTTTGGATTAAAGCTATGGAAGAAGAATTAGAACAAATTGAGAAAAATGACACTTGGACATTAGTTCCCCGGCCTAAAGATAAAAATGTAATTGGAACCAAATGGGTATTCAGAAACAAACTTAATGAAGATGGTAAGGTTGTTAGAAATAAAGAAAGACTACTATGTAAGGGATATTCTTAGAAAGAAGGAGTTGATTACAATGAAACCTTTGCATTGGTAGCTATAATTGAGGTAGTCAGATTATTCTTGGCTTTGCAGCACACAAGAACTACAATGTTTATCAAATGGATATTAAATGTGCATTTTTGAATGGAGATCTTGAAGAAGAAGTATAAATTGAACAACCTAATGGATTTACTTTGACAGATGACAATGATATGGTTTGCAGGTTAAGGAAAGCTCTATATGGATTAAAATAAGCTCCAAGAGCTTGGTATGCAAGATTGGATAAGTATCTTTTAAAGATTGGTTTTACTAAAGGAAATACAGACAACAATTTATATTACAAAATAGCTAATGATGACATCTTGATTATAGAAGTATTTGTTGATGATATAATCTTTGGAGGAGAAGATGGTTTATGTAAGCAATTTTCTACTAAAATGCAACAAGAATTTGAAATGTCTATGATTGGAGAAATAAAATTCTTTTTAGGATTGCAGATTTCACAGACTGAGAAAGGTATATTCTTGAGTCAATCCAAATACTTGAAAGAGTTACTAAAGAAATTTGGGATGGAGAACTCTAAACCTGTAAGCACACCTATGACTAAAAATGACAAATTATCTCAAAGGGATGAATCTACACCTATTAAAAAATGTGTTACCAAAAATAATATGCTCCCCCTGAGTAGATAATTCTTCTACCAGTTATTTTCTCATACTACTACTCCCCCTTTGGCATGAATGACAAAGGTTGTCAAGGTGTTAATAGAGTTGTAGCCTCAACCTTGTATCTAGGTAGTTTCAATTTGAAATAGATCCACCAAAATCAAGTTTATACTCTCTATAAACTTCTTACTGTCTCTGTTCTTTGAACTGTATCGGTGAGGTGCTGCATATACTCTGTCAGTGTTCTCTGTCCCTGTACAAGTGCCTCAGATATTTCCTTCCATATGAATGCTAGATAGGCCAATCTTTGACTCAGTCTTAGTCTCAAATTCTTTGCCTTATCCACTATTCTCTCCTTTTCTCTTCCTAGCTTAAGTAACTCTTCCTCAAAACTTGTTATCTTCTGTTCAAAAATGGATAATGTATCAGGTGAGTTAACAAAACTATCTACAAGTTTATTGATTTCATCCTGTACCTTTCTCATCTTCTTATCTATGTCTACCATCAAAAAGTTTGTTTTGCAAGTATCTTTATGCAGAGTTTTAAATTCCTTTAATAAGTTGCATAGTTCTGGTAGAAGTGTGTCAAATTCCCTTTTACAATTCTTTATCTGATTTTCAAAGAATTTTTTCTTTTCAAGTTCCATCTTATCCTTTAATGCCTCTTCCTTTATTTTCTCAATTGTCACTATGTTCTTAGTGATGTACTTGGACAAAATGCCAATTTGACTTAATGAATCTTTATTGTCTATATTGCAGTTAGGAGCTAGCCTTTTCAAAATTGGAATTGTGTCATCTATAGCTTTATAAGCTTGTGAACTACAATCTGTTATCCTTTTGATTGAATCTAAGATTACTTTAGTTATACTAGTTGATTTATAGCCCGCTGATGATGAACTAACATTCTGAACTCCATCGGTGGAGGAAGTAACCAAGCTTGTGACCTCTGGTAGGTCTTTTTGTGTTTGCATGTCCTTAAGCAATGGTTTTTGTACTTCTCCTATTGCTGGTTGTACTGTTTCTTCATGAATTCGTTCTTGTACCTGTTCCAGAGCGTTTTTCTCTTCTTGTTTCTCTGTTTGTGTATGTTGTCCTGTGTTATCATCTACCAGTTTCTCTTATGTTTGATCATTTTGCTCAGTTACTGGTGGCTCACTAGCCATGTCTATCTTACCAGTTGCATCTTTATCTACTACAATGTTGATTTTTTGTGTATTAACATCTACTGTGTATAAGACTTCAGGATTAGGATTTATATCATCTATATTCATACTTTCAACTGCTGATTGATCTTCTATAGTTGTTGTTACCGGTAATGTAATAAAAGGAGGTGGGGGGTAAGTTGTCTTTTACTTTGATACTAGGAGGTCCACCAACTTTTCCTTTACCCTTGTCCTTGTCCTTCTGATATACCTTTATAGGTTTGTGGCTCATGTACTCTTCTTTTTTTTCTTTTTCAACTAGGAATATATCCCATGCATTTTTGTTTCTTCAGTTACCTCATTAATTCTTCCAACCATTACAACAATATGTTGGTGTGCAGTAGAGAATACTGATCGATTGGCTTTTGCAATTAAATCATCTATCTCCTTGGGTGAGTTTACTGGGTAAACGACTAGTAACTTTTCAATTTTGATTTTCTTATCAAGCTCTATAACAACTTGTCTTCTTACTTCCAGTCTTTTGAACAGTTCATCTGGTACTTCATCTATCACTTCCATCAAAAATTTCTTATACATGTTCATGTGCAAGATAACATTGTTTTCCACTGGTTCTTTTTCATCTACTGTCAAAGTGTCTTACAATTTCTTTATATTCTTTAGTTTCCCTTCCTCTATAATTTCATTTAGCAATATGTCAAGAGGGGCCATGTTTTATTTTTTCTTCTTCTTCTTTGGTGTAGTCTTTCTAACCGGAGATCTCACTGCTTGTTGTTTCTGTCTAGTTCTCCTAGGTGAGGGTGTGGTTGCTGGTGAAGGATCTCTTTTCCTTACAACTCTTTTGAAATTTGTAGGCATGTCATTCTCCAAAGAAGTAGCTACTGGTGATAGGTGAGTTTCAAGCTGTAGAGTTCCTAACTCATCCTCAGTGATACCAGTTTGTTTCAATACATCTTCTTTAATAGCCTGAGCCTGTCTAGAGCCTCTTCTCACAACTTCTTCAACCTTTCTCACTCTCTTCTTAGATTGAATTTGAGTTTCTATGGTCTCAGCACTACCAAATACTTCTTCCTTTGGTTCATTTGGTGCTTCTAGAAGTGCTTTAGCATAAGTTTCAATTATATGACCATCAGTCTCATAACCCATCTCTGTTACCCAGATTGTTCTTGGGATGACTACTTACATCTAGATCTCATCCTTTTTTATTACAAAACATATATCATCCTTGTATTTGTCAACAATCTTCTGTGATAATCTAATTCTCTTCTTCATTTTTGGCTTTAAGTACTTGAAAGTAGTCATGAATGTTCTTTTCCTTGTCTTCACCCATGTTATTTAGTATTTCTGTTAACTTTTTTCTTACCAGTATATCAAATCCAAGTTCTTTATAGCCTATACCAGGAACCTGTTTGGTTATGTGTAGCATCAAGCATACAAGCAGATTACCAAACCTAAAATTTCCTTTCTTATCTTTCTTTATCTTGCCTAAGTTGTCAATTAACTCATCTTTTAACCATTCACATATGTCAATTTTCACATTGTCTGTAATCATGTCATAAGCACTCTTAATGCATAAAATTGAAACTAAGTTGAGTCTATTTGCATGAGTAGCTTTATACCCTAAAATCATGCTAACAAATCTCACATTTATATCTGTTCCATCATTTACCCTCAAGGACCTTCTATCTGATGTTGCACCAGTTAGTTTAGTTACTAGGTTATTTGAGACCTTCTTAGTCTTGTCTGGTCTTTTATGGGTGGAAGGTAACCCTGTGATAGCTTTCACAGCTTCCTTGGTAATTTTGTGAATTGCATCAAACCAGAAAAATTCACCATGTACCCTGCTTAAGACTATCCTAATCACATCCTTGGGAAATTCAGGAATGCAGAGGATTTCAATAAATCTTAGGGTTTCAATGATTTTATGTTACAATTTTACATTTATGGAATTATCACATATGATAGATTTATACATTATTTTAATCTCTTCATCTCCTAATTCCTCTATGTTGCAATGAATGTAAATTCTGGGGTCTTCAGCATAAACAACTCCTTTTGGAATTTGAGAAAAGAACCTACAGTGTCATCTTTCTTTGCTACCTCGGGAACTAGTTGAAATATGGGCCTAGGGCATTTTATAACCTTGAATATAGTAGGGTTTTTTATATATTCAAGTGCAGAGGTGGATGCCATGATGATAAATACCTTTTTCTACCTTAGGGTGAATTGATCTCTCAAAGTGTTCTTGCCTCTTTGCTCAAAATCCCTTAGCATTCTTTGAATGTTTGAAATCTCGGTGAAGTGAAATGGAGCCAAAACCACAAATTTATAATGTTTATTTGTCATCTACCACATTTAATGTATGTCGGTTAAGTAGTCACTTAACATTGTCTACCGGTATAGAAGTAATTTCCAACTTCTCATCTCTAACTAAGGGAATAATAGCACGTGTGTCCTTAGATTGCCAAACCCTCAAAGAAACTTTCTTCAATTTGATGAAGAACTTCCTCCCAGTGGAGCACTACTCTATTCTACTAGTGGAGTAATATTCTATTCTGGCGGTGGAGGAGTATTCCCAACATTTAGATCAGCTTTTCTAATCCATTATTTTGAGAATTCTTGCTTAACCTCTTCAACTTTTTCTTTACCTTTCAAGCTAGAACTTATGTTGTCTGCTGGTGATCCTTTGCTTCTACAGAATTTTGCAATATGTCCAATTTTGTTACATGCATAACAAGTCACATTATTCTTCTGGATAGCTTTGCCATAGCCTATGTCGGTTTGTGTTCTACATTGATTAGATAGGTGTCCAAATCTTCCACAAACATAACATCTCACATTCATTCTGCAATTTTCAGAGTTGTGACCAACTTTGTTGCATTTTGAACATTGACCAGTGGGTGTGTTGATATTATGATAGTTTCTAGATCTACATTCATTTGCTCTATGACCATACTTATTACAGTTAAAGCATTTTCCATTGAATTTATAAGCATTAGGTTGCCTTACCAGTTTGCCATGATCCTATGTGTTTGGAGTACCGAAGCTTTCACCAACTTCAAAGCCAATTCCAAAAGTGTCACCTTTAGGTTTTTTATTTTTCAGCAAGTTACCAAGTTCCTCTGAGCTTTTCTTGAATTTTTATTTATGTTGATTTGCAGTATCTAGTTCTCTTTCTAAGACTTCTTTCTGCCTCATCAGTTCATTGGATTCATTCTAAGTGTGCATTGGATCTATCTTTAACAAATCATTTTCATAGCTGAGTCTTGTGTTTTCATTTGTAGCATCACTTAGTCTTCTGGTCAAATCTTCTTCATTCTTCTTTCTATCTTCAATTTTTTTACAAAATCTCATAGTTATATCCTGCATCTCATTCTTTGTTGTCATGTTCTCTTGTTTTAGCTTGTTTATCATATCATTAAGTGATTCCTTTTCATCATTCTCATTTTGCATTTTTTCACAAAGTTCTCTTCTCTTGTTTCTTGAAATGGTAAGCTTTTCTTGAAGTGCTTGAATGATATCCTGAGTTGCTTTTAAATCATCTTCTAGTTTGATATTTTTTAGTTTTTCTGCATCATAGTCTGAAAGAGTTGCTTCTAGTTGCTTCATCAGATTTTCCATCTTTACCGGTGTCAAGATCTTCCTCAAGTTGTTAGGATTCTGAAAATAGAGGACCAAGATCTGATACCAATTGTTAGGATTCCCACAAATACTGAGAGGGGGGGTGAATCAGTATCTAACCAGTGAATAGAATTTTTTAACTTAAAACATGTAGAGCATATTATAACAGTGTACCGGTATGCAAGAAATAATGCAATAAATAGAATTAAAAACAACCACATGAAAAACACACTATAACACAATGATTTAACAAGGAAACCCGGTGTGGGAAAAACCTCAGTGGGATTTGTGACCCACAATATTCACTTACTGGCCAATAAGAGAATATTACTTACAAAAGGGGCCTACACATGCAGGAAGGCCAATTGCCTAGAGCTCATTGCTCAATGGGAAGTCTCACTGACTTACAATGATGGATTATAAAAATCTAGTATCTTGTACTGGTTCAAAATAGCATCTATAATACCAGATCTAGTACCGGTTTCTGCTCTGCTTCTTACATAAACCCTTAACCTATAATTCGCATAATAGGTCTACCTTATTTTGCCTAGATATGATCTTCTATCTTACTTACAAATGTTCTACAATGATCTCTCTTATATAAGAGTCATTTTACAATGATGCCAAGTCGGCTTACAAATATTTTACAATAATAAACAAAATACAATATAAGTAAAATCTTGTCGGCCTCTATGCCAGTATGCTTCCTTTCGGTGCCGGTGTCGGTGGTCTGAGTGCCGGTGTAGAGTGTGATCTGTTGATGCCGATGTAATGCCTTTCCAGTGTCATAGGATTGTAAGGTTTCCATCAATGACAAAACCTTCAGTCACCTACAATGTCTCATTGGAGTGTGCATATGCCAACAAGAAGAACATAATTGAAGACTTTCAGGCACTAAAGGCTAGAATGAAAAATAGGGAAAGACTATCTCAATTCATAGTTGATAAATATCAAAAAGAGATATAATTTTTTATAAAGAAGGATGAAATATGGATGGAGGCAGTGGTTTTGAGGATAGTTTGGGTTACAGAGACGGGTTATGAGGCAGATGAAAACATAATAGAAACTTATGCAAAATCCCTTCTAGAAGGCCCTAAAGAACCAACAGAAGAAGTATTTGGAAATGCAAAAACCATTGAAAGAAAATTTCAATCACATAAATGAATGAAGAAAACATAAAAAACAATTAGAAAGGCAACTAGACAGACAAAATAAATCAAGGAAGATACATTGAATAAAACTAGTATTAAGGAAAGTGAATTGGAAGGACTACAATTGGAAACACATCTTTCACCGATTGGTACCTCCTCTGACAGCGAAATATTGGCTGAATTTAAAAGGGTAGAAAGAAAAAGAAAATCCTCACCAGTACCCTCACCTGCTCCCAAGAGAACAAGACAAAAACAACAGGCAGTAAGGCCTCCGGAAAGGAAAATGACCCCCTAGGAAGAAAAAGGAAAAACAAGTTTTCCCTCCCTTAGACAACCTTTTGAATGAAATAACTAAAGATGGTAACTTGTCAAATGTCAGCAAGTTGTATAACATGTTCACTAATGAAGAAAAGGAAAGAATATAAAAAAGTGTTATTCTACACTTAGATATTTATAATAATTATTGATAGAAGTTGTAGATGATCTACCTAGTGACTTGTACAGAAGGTTAGATGCAAAAAGGTTAGAAATTGTTGAATTGGACAAGAAGATAAAGATAGAGAAATTACTTGCAGTTCACCCAGTAAGATCAATAGAAGAGATTGATGAATTGATAAGTGAAGCAAACAGGATTGTATTTTCCACCGGTCACCGACATGTAGCATTAATGGCTGGCAGAGTGAATGAGATCACTGGAGAGACATCGGACAAATGGGATATATTCTTTATAGAGAAGGAAAAGAAAGAAGAACTTAAACGACCAAAGACTTTTAAAGTCTATCAAAAGGAAAAGGATAAAGGTAAACGTAAGGTAGGTGGTCCTCCAAACATAAAAGAAACAAATAACTTGCCCCCACCTCCATCTGATACTCCACCGGCACAAACTATTGATACACCACCGGTAATAGATAATGTTGAGAGTATGGGGACAACACATGAAGACACTAATCTTGATTCAGAGGTGTTACATACCATGAATATTGACACACAAACAGTCACAATTGTGGTTGATAAGGAATTAGCTAAGAAGAAAGATGTGGCAACTAAGCCACCAGTAGAAAATATTACTGTTGAGACACAGGTTGAGGATACAGTTGGAAACATTAAGATTGGGATTGAAACACATACTGGAAAGATAGATACCACTGATGTACACACTGAAAAACCTACTGAGCAACTGACTACTAATAAATCTATTGAGATACCGATCGTAGATAGTTCAGAGGTACATACAAAAAAACCAGTAGTTAACTTTGAGACACAATTAGAGAATCCGGCAATGGAAAGCACAGAGAAACTAAAAGAGGTACATTATGAGAAATAAAAAGAGGAAAAGGTTTAGATAGAGACAGAGCCACCGACAATAGCTGAGAAACCCAAACCTTTGCTAGTAGAAATGCAAACTCAAAATGACCTACCACAAGTCAACATAAGAAAAGAGGTTACTCACACTGGTGGATTGCAGATTGTTAAGGTAGTTGGACAGTCATCTAGTTCCTCCTTAACAAAATTTAGACCAACAAATATAACAGAGGTATTATTGGATTCCACCAGAGTGTAATGCATAGGCATATAAGGAAATTGATGACACCATACCAATTTTGAAATTGATTGCACCCAAGTGCAATGTAGAAAATAAAGATTCTTTGAGCCAATTAGACACATTGTCTAAGTACATAACCAATAACCTACTAACAATTGATCAGATCAATAAGGAGACTTTCAGTGAGAAAATGAATAAAGAGAAAGAAAATTTCTTTGAAGAATCAATAAACAGATGTAATGAACATATTAACACATTTTTACCGGCACTAAGAAAGATAATAATGAAATTTAAGAAATTGTACAGAGACACCTGTAAGACTGATCTTCTGACAGTGGATATTGACAAGGAAATCAACAAAGTACAAAAAGAAATAAATGATATAGCTGAAAATATCATTGGTTCATCTGAACCAATATTAGTTATAGAACAAGAGATAGCTGGATTTGAGGAGAAACTTGAGAAATTGGAGAAGGAGAAGGAAACAATAAAATACAAGGCTAAGGAATTCAAATGTAGACTAAGTCCAAAATGGACATCCTCATCTCCTTGAGAAAAGAGATTTAGAGGCTCTTGTTCCTAGAATTAAGACACCGAAAGAGAAAATGCACATACTCATTAGTACCATACAAAGGACAGAAGAAACATTGAAGGATAGTGAGAGGTTCACTAACAACTTGAATTTTGCATTAGCGGATCTATATCAGATTGTAACCCACCAGTTACAGGGATCCTGACAAGAACTACACTCAATTGGCATTAATTGACAACCTTTGTCATTGATGCCAAAGGGGGAGTAGTATAATGAGAAAAATGATTAGCAGAAGACATCATCTGCTCAGGGGGAGCACACAATTCTGGAGCACACTATTTTGGTAGATTTTTTAGACAACACATTTTTTGATACAATTTTGACTTTTTCTCATGAGTGTTGTCGTCAATGCCAAAGGGGGATATTGTTGGAAAATGCACACTCCAATGAGAAATTATAGGTGATTGAAGTTATTGTCATTGATGGAAACCTTACAATCCTATGGCACTAGCATAGGCACCGGCACCGACAGCGATAAAGATGATTACCGACACCCTAGTTGATAGGATTTTGTTTATTATATTTTGTATTTAATTATAAAATCTTTTTGTAAGCTGACAAGGCCAATTGTAATAGGACTCATATAATTATGATATCTTGTAGGATCATTTATGTATGTAATGTAATAGGCAGATGCGAACATGCAAATATTAAGGCAAATTTTGGAATAAGGTTTATGGAAGTTGTATGAGCTTAAACCGGTACTGAACCTAGCATAGTAGATGTTGAACTGAAGAAGTACATGATATTGGATTTCATAATCAATTTTGTAAGTTAGTGAGACTTCCCTTTTTGTAATTAAGTAGCGAGCTTTAGGAAGTTGGCCTTCCTACATGTGCAAGCCCCTATTATAAGTAATATTCATTTATTGGTCAATGAGTGAATATTCTGGGTCACAAATCCCACCGAGGTTTTTCCCACACTAGGTTTCCTTGTTAAAAATATTGTGTTATGGTGTTCTTTTTATGTTATGGTTATTGATCTTATTTACTGCATTATTTTTGGTTTACCGGTACACTATTTTGGAATGCAATTTGTTTAATAAGATTAGAAAATCTGTTAACTAGCAAGATACTGATTCACCCCCTGCTCTTAGTATCTTTGAGAATCCTAACAACATCATATCGATTTTGAATATGACATCACTACCGGTTGCAATAAATATTTATTACTGGTTGCTATTGAAATCAATGACAACACTATACTTCATCAATGCAATCTTCATGCAATGCCAATAATAATTTGTCCTTCTAAGGGTTTGTCTTATGTCATAGGATGTCTTAAGTGGCCCTAGAATATATTAAGGGGTCCTATGATCTATCTTAATAGGTCCTTGGATGTACTAAGGGTTCCTAGGATGTACTAAGATGTGCTAAGGGGTGGTATGGTGTCTTAAGATGTACTACTCGAGGTCCTAGGTACCTTAAGGGCTCAAAAGATTTCCTAGGATGTACTAAGGGGTCGTATGAGTCTTAATAGTTCCTAGGATGTATTAAGGGGTTGTATGATGTCTTAAGAGGTCCTTGCATGTATTAAGGGGACCCTTCTATCCCCTCTCTACCTCTCTATCTCACTCTCTCCTCTCTCTCCTAAAATCTAGACTTATCTCTCTACCTTTACCTCTCGCATCCTTATCTCTCTACTCTCTAGATCCTTTATCTATAGATACACCTCCCCTCATTCCATACCTACCTCTATTTATCTTAATATACATCTCTATCTCTCTATGCATACCTTTTTCTTCCCCTCTACCACCTTATCTTTCACTACATACATCTCTCTTACATCCTCACTCTCTCCATCTCTACCTCTCCAACCCTCCCTCCTTCCCTCTCTCCTTCTGTCTACCTATCCATATATCTCTACTTTTTATCTCCCCTCTCCCACTCTTTCTATCCATCTATCTCCCAAATAGTATTTATCTCCCCTCTCACTCTCTCTACCTACCTATCCCTCCCTCCATCACTCTTTTATCTCACCTCTATGCTCTCTCTAAATATCTATCGCACTCTCTATCTACCTTTCTCACATCCTTCTCTCCCTCTCTCTCTACCTATCCATCTCTCTCTACTTATATTTATCTCCCATCTCCCTCTCTTTCTATCCATATATGTCCCCAATCAATATCTTTATCTCCCCTCCCATGTACTCTATGTTGGCAAATGCAAACTCCAATGAGAAATTGTAGATGATTGAAGGTATTGTCACTAATGGTAACCTTACAATCTTATGACACTGGCAGGCACTGGCATCGATAGACTCTACACTAACATAGAGTTCATCGGTAGCAAAAAGATTGATTACTGACACCCTAAGCCGCCATGATTTTGTTAATTGCTTAATGTATTTAATTGTAATATCTTTTGTAAGCCAGCATGGCATATTGTAAATAACTCATATAAGTATGAGATCTTGTAGGATCTTTTTGTAAGGTGTAAGTAAGGACATGGTAGATAGATATGATGAATGAATATTGATGTAAGGTTTATGATTATTTCAAGAGCTTAAACTAGTAGTGAATCTGACATAACAGATGCATTTTGTAGCAGTACAACACTTTGAATTTCTATAATCCACTTTTGTAAGTCAGTGAGACTTCCTTTGTAATTGAGCAGTGATCTCTAGGTAGTGAGCCATCCTGCATGTGCAGGCCCCATATTTTGTAGTAATATTCACTTATTGTCTAGTGAGCGAATATTGTGGGTCACAAATCTCACCAAGTTTCTCCCACACCGGGTTTCCTCACCAAAAATATTGTGTTATGGTGTGTTTTCTATGTTGTGTTTATTGTTCTTATTTACTACATTAATTCTTGTTTACCGGTACATAGTTTTGGAATGCAATTCATTTAATAAGTTCATAAAATCCATTAACTGATTAGATAATGATTCACCCCCCTCTCAGTACGTTTGGGAATCCTAACAATTGGTATCAGAGCTTGGTCCTCTATTTTCAAAAGCCTAACAACTTGAGGAAGATTCTAACATCGGTAGATATGGAAAACTTGAGAAAGCAATTAGAAGCAACTCTTTCAAATTATGATGCAAAAAATTTGAAGAATATGAAACTTGAAGATGATCTAAAGACTACACAAGAAATCATTCAAGGACTTTAGGAAAATATCACTATTGCTAGGAACAAAAGAGGAGAGCTTTCTGAGAAGATGCAGAGTGATGATGGTGAAAAAGAAGCTCTTAATGATCTTGTGAACAAATTGAGACAAGAAAACAATAATATGAGGAATGAGATGCAAGATATGACTATGAGGTTTTGTAAGGACATTGAAGATAGAAAGAAGAATGAAGATGACTTGGTTAGAAGAGTAAATGATGTTGGAAATGAAAACACAAGACCTAGTCATGAAAATTATATGTTGAAGATAGATTTGATGCATACACAAAATGACAAAACTGAACTCATGAGACATAAAGGAATCTTGGAAAATGAGTTGGCTGCTGCAAATCAACACAAAGAAAAATTCAATAAAAGTTCAGAGGAACTTGATAACATGCTGAAAAATCAGAAACCTGATGGAGATACAAATGGCCTTGGCTTTGAAGTTGGTGAAAACTACGGTACTGCAAACAATCATTATCATAGGAAACTGGTAAGACAACCTAATGCTTACAAATTCAATGGAAAATGCTTTAACTATAACAAGTATGGTCATAGACAAAATCAGTGTAGATATAGAAACTATCAGAACACCAATGCACCCGTCGATCAATGTTTTAAATGCAACAAAATTGGTCATATTTCAGAAAATTGCAAAATGAAGGTAAGATGTTATGTTTGTGGAATATTTGGACACTTATCTAATCAATGCAAAAGACATACTGACATAGGATATGGAAAAGCTATTCAGAAAAAACAATGTGACTTGTTATGCTTGTAACAAGATTGGACATATTACAAAATTTTGTAGAAGTAAGGCATCACCGACAAATAACAAAGGACCCAGTTTGAAAGGTAAAGAGAAGGTTGAAGAAGTAAAGAAAGAATTTTCAAAATAGTGGATTAGAAAGTCAGATATGAATGTTAATGAAGATATTACTTCACTGGTAGGACAAAGTATCACTCCACCGGCAGGAGATTCTTCATCTAACTGAAAAGAAACCTTTTTGGGGGTATGATAACAGATTGAAAAATATGCTAATTTACCCTCGGTTGATGGGGAGAAGTTAAATTACTTCTTTACTAGAAGATGAGTTAAGTTTCACTTAACCGACAGGCATTAAATGTGGTAGTTGAAGGAAGTGACATTATAAAGCAAGTGTTTTTGGCTCTTTTTCATTCACCGAGCATTCAAATTTCCTTAGAGCGCAAAAATCCCAAGTGAAGGCATCCACAATGAGAAGTGAAGAAAATCATCCAAACACTCATACCTAAAGGAAAATTAAGGTATTTATAACAATGGCTTCCTCCTCTGCACCTGAATTCATTGCAAACCCTACTATAATTGAAGTTGTCAAGCATTCTAGGCCCGTATTTAAAATTATTCCCAAAATTGTGAAGAAAGATGATACCCTAGGAGCATTTTCAAAAATACCCAAAGGAGTTGTATATGCCGAGGATCCTATAATTTACATACATTGTCATATTGAAGAACTAGGAGCTGAAGAGATTGTGAACACGTATAGAATAGTACTTTGTGATGTTAATGGAAATATGAAACCGGGACATAAGATAGTTGAAACCCTAGGTTTTGGGAAGATTCTTAGTATCCCTGATTTTCCAAAGGATGTTATAAGGATTGTGTTAAGCAGAGTACATGGGGAGTTCTTTTGGTTGGATTCCATTCACAAAATAACAAAAGAGGCAGTTAGGGCAGTGACAAGCTTACCTTCTACCGGTAGCAGGTCTGACAAAACTAAAAAAGGTTCCAAATGACATAGTAATGATCCTAACCGGTGCAACCTATTACAAGAGATCCTTGAGAGTAAATTATGTAAAGGATATCAATGTAAAATTCATTAGCATGATTCTTGGATACAAGGCTACACATGCCAATAGATTAAACTTTGTTTCTAGCTTATGTATCAAAAGTGCCTATGACATGGTAAACAACAATGCAAAGATTGACATATGCGAATGGTTAAAATATGAACTAATAGACAATCTAAAGAAAATCAAAGGGGACAAGAAAGGGACATTCAGATTTGACAACTTACTTGTATGCTTATTGCTATATATCACCAAGGAAGTTCCTAGTATAGGTAAAATGAATTTTGGATTTGACATACTGGTAGGAAAACAACTTCTGGATATTCTAAAAAACATGGGAGATGACAAAGAGAAGAAAATTAATAAACATTTTCAAGCACTAAAGGCTAGGATGAAAACCAGGATAAGGCTATCTCAAGGTATAGTTGATAAGTATCAAAAGGAGATATGGTTTGTAATAAATAAAGATGAAATATGGATGGAGGCAGTAGTCCCAAGGACAATTCAGGTTACAGAAATGGGATATGAGGTAGATGAAAACATAATTGAAACTTATGCAAAATCCCTTCTAGAAGCCCCCAAAGAACCAATAGAAAAAGTATTTGGAAATGCAGAAACAATTGAAAGCAAAATTCAATCTCACAAAAGAATAAAGAAAATTGAACAAACAGTTAAAAAGGAACAAGGCAGGCAAAAGTAATCAAGGAAGACATATTGAATAAAACTAGTATTAAGGAGAGTGACTTGGAAGGATTACAACCAGAAGCACATCTTTCACCGGTTGCTATTTCCTCTGACATTGAAATACCGACAGAGTTCAAAAGGGTAGAAAGAAAAATAAAACCCTCACTGGTACCCTCTTCTGCACCCAAGAGAACAAGATAGAAACAACAACCTATTAGGCCTCCAACAAAGAAGATGACACCAAGGAAGAAGAAAGAAAAACAAACAATCCCTCCACTTGACAATCTTCTACATGAGATAACTGAAGATGGTAATTTATCAAACATTAGCAAGTTGTATAACACATTTTCAAATGAGGAAAAAGAAAGCATAGAAAACAATGTTATCCTACACTTGGATATTTACAAGAAATTTTTGATTGAGGTTGTAGATGATTTACCCAATGACTTATATAGAAGGTTAGAAGCAAGAAGAGTAGTAATTGTTGAACTGGATAAGAAAATAAAGATAGAGACACTACTTGTAGTTCACCTAGTGAATTCAACAGAAGAAATTAATAAACTAATAAGTGAGGCAAATCAGACAGTATTTTCAACTGATCATTGACATGTAGCATTAATGGCTGTCAAAGTTAATGAAATATTAGAAGAAATAGAAGACAAGTGGGATATATTCTTTGTTGAGAAGGAGAAACAAGAAGAGCTTAAAAGACCAAAGACTTTCAAAGTCTACCAAAAGGACAAGGATAAGGATAAAGGTAAGATAGGTGGTCCTTTGAGCATAGAGGTTACAGATAACTTGCCCCCACCTTCTTCTGATACTACGCCGACACAAACTATTGATACACCACCGGTAATAGAGAGTATGGAGACAACACATGAGGACACAAATCCTGATTTAGAAGTGTTATATACAATGAATATTGACACACAAGAAGTCAACATTGTGGTGGATAAGGAGACAAGTGAGAAGAGAGATGTGGCAACTAAGCCACTAGTAGAAAACATTATAGTTGAGACAAATATTGAGGATACAGTTGGCAATATTGAAATTGGGACAGAGCAACAAACTGAACAGGCAACTGATTCCCTGGATACATGAAAGGTAGATACCATTGGTGTACATATTGATGTATCTACTGAGCTACCGATAACTGATGACACTGAAAAATCTGTTGAGATATTGACAGTAGACAATTCAAAGGTAAACACAGAGAAACTGGTAGAAAACCCAGAGTCACCATCAGAGAAATCAGCAGTGGAAAGCTCTAATAAGAAGACTGAGGTACACACTGAGAAATCAAAAGAGAAGAGGATGAGGTAAAGGTTCAGACAAAGACTATACCACCGGAATCAATTAAGAAACCAAAACCCTTTCTTGTAGAAATGTAGACTCAAACTGACCTACCAGAGGTCACCATAAGCAAAGAAGTTCCTCACACTGGCAGATTAAAAATTATTAAGGCAGTTGGTCAATCATCTGGTTCTTCACTGACAGAATTCCGGCCAACCAATATAACAGAGGTATTGCTTGATTCAATTTATAAAATAACTGATTGCAATGCACTTGCATATAATGCAATAGATGATACCATTCCTATTTTGAAGATGATTGCACCCAAGTGTAATATAGAAAATAAAGATTCTTTAAGCCAATTAGACACATTGTCTAAGTATATAATCGACAACCTACTAACAATTGATCAAATCAATGAGCAGACTTTTAGAGAGAAAATAAATAAAGAAAAGGGAAAATTCTTTGAGGAGACAGTAAAGAAGAGTAAGGAACATATTTGATACATTATTATCAGCACTAGGAAAGATAATTTTGGACTTCAAGAAATTGTACAGAGATACATGTAAGACCAACATTTTGACTGAGGATATAGATAAAGAGATCAACAAAGCTCAAAAGGAAATAAATGATATTGTTGATAATTTAATTGGTTCATTAGACTCCATAACGGTAGTAGAATAGGAAATTACCAGCTTTGAAGAGAAAATTGAAAAACTTGAAAAAGATAAGGAAAGAATAAAGTTTAAGGCAAAGGAACTTAAATGCAGACGAGGCCCTAAACTAGATATCCTCATATCTTTGAGAAAAGAGATTTCTGAGGCTCTTGTTCCAGGACTTAAGACACCGGAAGAGCAAATGCACATACTCACTCGTACAATCCAAAAGGCTGAAGCAACACTAAAAGATAGTGAGTGGTTCTATAACAACCTAAATTTTACATTAGCGGATCTTTATCAGATTGTAACCCACTGGTTACAAACATTTTGACTGGAACTACACTCAATTGAAATTGAATGACAACCTTTGTCATTGATGCCAAAGAGGGAGTAGTAGAGGATGAGAAAAAGGAATAAGGAGTAGAAAAATGTATGACAAAAGAGATCATCTGCTTAGGGGGAGCAGACAATTTTGGAGCAAACAATTTTGGTAACACAATTTTGACAGTTTTGGTAATATTTTTGGGCAGTACTTTTTGGATACACTTTTTTGGCTTTTTCTCATGAGTGTTTCCATCAATGCCAAAGGGGGAGATTGTTGGCCAATGCACACTCTAATGAGAAATTATAGATAATTGAAGCTATTGTCATTGATGGCAACCTTACAATCTTCTGGCACCGATAGACTACATCGACATATAGTTCACTGACAACAAACAAACTGATTACCGACATCCTAAGCTGACATGATTTTATTTATTACTTAATGTATTTAATTGTAATATCTTTTGTAAGCTGACATGGAATATTGTAAATAAGACTCATATAAGTATGAGATCTTGTAGGATCTTTTTATAAGGTGTAAGTAAGGACATGGTAGATAGATATGATGAGCGAATATTGATGTAAGGTTTATGATTATTGCAAGAGCTTAAACCAGTACTGAATCTAGCATAATAGATGCCTTTTGTAGCAATACAACACTTTGGATTTCTATAATCCACTTTTGTAAGTTAGTGAGACTTCCTTTGTAATTGAGTAGTGAGCTTTAGGCAATGAGCCTTCCTGCATGTGCAAGCCCCATCTTTTATAGTAATATTCACTTATTGGCTAGTGAGCGAATATTGTGGGTACACAAATCCCACCGAGGTTTTTCCCACACTGGGTTTCCTCGCCAAAAATATTGTGTTAAGGTATGATTTCTATGTTGTGTTTACTATTTTTATTTACTGCATTAATTATTGTTTACCGGTACACAGTTTTGGAATGCAATTCATTTAATAAGTTCAGAAAATCCATTAACTGGTTAGATACTGATTCACACCCCCCCCCCCCCCGCCCCTCTCAGTATCTTTGGGAATCCTAACACTCTACCCATCTCTTCCTCCCCCCTCTCTAATTTATAAAGATAGAGTGGGTGGGAACTTAGATGGATAAAGAGAGGGAAATAAGAGATATAAAAAAAAGAAAGATATGGATAGGTAGAGATTGGGAGAGAGGGAAAGAGGTAGAGATCAAGATGTAGAAATGGAAGGAGAGAGAAAGAGTGAGGATATATGGAAAGAAGTGGGGAGAAGACTATAGGAGAGAGAGGGGGTGGAAGAGATATGTGTGTAGAGAAATATATGTGGGTAGGAAGAGAGAGATGGAGAGGTATATGTACAAAAATAGAGGTAGGGAGTGAGTGAGAGGAGGTGTATAGTTAGAGAGGGGGGAGAGAAAGAGTAGAGAGTTAAGGATGCAAGAGAGAGCTAGAGAGAGTTAGAGAGAGTTAGAGAGAAAGATATATATTTTTGGAGAGAGAGAGAAGAGAGATAGAGAAAGATAGAGAGCGGATAGAGGATGAGTAATATGGAGAGAGATAGGTTTAGATCTTGAGGGAGATAAAGAGAGTGATATCGAGAGAGTGACAAAATCTTGATAGGAGCCTCCTGATTGTTGGAATTTGGTTGTCTACAAATTTATAAGATCTTCTAAAATTTAGAATTTTAAATATAACTCCTAGAGATCTAAAACCACTCTCAAACATCCTACCAATATATACATGAAATATAACTTAAAGTATAAGAAAGGAAAATAGAGAGATATAGAGAGTGAGAAAATACTGATAGGAGCATGTTGATTGTTGGAATTTGATTGTTTGAAAATTTATAAGATCTTCAAAAATTTAGAAATTGCATTATAACTCCTAAAGATCTTAAACCACTCTCAAACATCCTGCTAATATATACATGAAATATAAATTATAAAGGAAAAAGACAAAGGGAAATGTGACATACTTTAATGTTATATTTCATGTATATATTTGTTATTTTTTATATATAAAAAATATATACATATATATTAAAGGAAATAGGATCCCAATTTTTTTTCAAAATACAATGAAAAAGGAAATGAGATACGATATCCAAATTGGGATCCCATTTCTATAAATTCGAATTTTGGCTCAATTTTTCCTTTGGATTTTGGCTTGCGAAATGGTTTGGAGTGTTGACCCTATGGCTTGGACTTGGTTTGACTTGCAACTTGAAGGCCAATTCAATTTTCACACAAAATAATAACTTCAAAAATATATTTGAACAACAAATTTTTAGAATTTTTTTAAACTATGAAAACCCATTATAGTAGAGACTTTCTAAATTCTAAATATGTAATTATTTAAAAAATGGGTCATTCTTTCTATTTTTAAAATAATTTCTAATTAAAGAGGTTCATAAACTTGAAATACATGGGTTTCTTAGATTTTAACAAACTTTTTTATGTTTTAAGTTTTTTTTTTTTTATAAATTATATGGCATCAAACTAGAGACAATTCTAGATATAGTTTAAAAAAAATAAAAAAGTTAAGTTTAGGTCAAATTATGCTTGTTGTACATGAGGATTTTTTAAAACAATGATTATGTCCAATAAAAAATTAACCAAAAATATATGTAGAAAAAATGACAAAAAAATATCCTCATCAAAGGTGAGTGACTTAAAAATATTTTCCCAAAAGGATTAAAGAAAATACATTCATTTAGGTCAAATTATGCTTGTCCTACATGGGCATGGTATGGTCCTGAAAATGTGACTTTTAAATTATAGGTTTTAGTAATGCCTATTCAAACTTAATTTTTAAGATTTGGGTATTAAAATAAATTACATATTTAGAGAGTAGACTTTGGGCACTACATTTTTTATACTGACTTTTTTCAAGATTCATTGATTAAGTGCTTCAATTTTTTAGGTCGAACATGACAAATTCTAAGAAACTGGGAAAACACTTCCATTTTTTGGCCAAAAAGTGGACTCAACTTCTTGTAGGTATCCCTTATAACACTTTCACATAATTGAGTAACTATCAATAACCACATATAGGGAGTTCAAATATTTATGAAACCTAAGAATACATCATTCTAGGTCCATTGGAGAATTAGAGAACACACCTTTGTACACTACATAGAGAAGTCATCCACAACTATGTAACACTTTCATTTAGTATTGCAAGAAACTACATAGATTCACTCTACTTGCAAACAATTTTAATTTTTTGATGCAATGTACTTATTTATATGCAAAAGGAGACTCCACCCCACTCATATATACACTTAATACATATATTATTCTTACTTAGATCATCACACATGTTAGGAGTATTCAATCTTAATAACTTGATACATATCATGATAGGTTTATTCAACCTGGAGATAAAGGTAGGGGTTATCAAACACATCCACAAGGTACACTTAATGCATAAAAAGGCTCACTTAGATCTCCACATTCAGAATGAAAATTATGATCACAAGAACCTTGTTGGAATGCTTTGATACCAATTGTTGGAATTCTCTATACCGAGGGTAAACCCAGATGAATACTTTGTAGTAGTATTATGTATAATTACAATGGGGCCTACACTTGCAGAAAGGCCAACTACCTAGAGGACACTCCTCATCACAAAGGGAAGTCTCACAGACATACATAAACATTTGACTATAATCCAAAAATAATGACCTATGAAAGTAGCCTCTACTAAGGCTTCATACCGTTGTGATTAAGCATAGATTCTTCTCTATAATACAAAACCTTTCCAACCTTTACTAGAATGATATGACTATATTCACACATAATCCTTACTGTGATAATGTAGAGATACTCAATATCCATCTATACCATGATTACAATTACATGAATAAGTCTCCTATAAATGTAGATCATCAACCTTAATGACAAGGTCGACTAAACCCTAAACCCATAAACCCATAATTATAGAAAATTACATCACATGATACCATCGACCAATATTATGATTTACATTACATAGCATGGACAATAATCAAACACGCTCACCAACTAGTAGAAAGCCTTAGTGAAATAATAGAAAGTTTAACCAGATCCAAATAGGACCATCATAACAACACCTCATCCAATGCAAAGTCAACAAATACTCAGGACATGATCAAGAAACACCTTCAGCATGATAGAAACCAATTCCATAAGACAGACCAAAATCCACTAACCAAATCACCAAATAAAGATAAATGGTAAGCTATCCAGGAAAGCTAGAAGCTAGCCGGTACTAGTAAATACCAAAAGTGAAAACATCCAAAGCACCAAATCATGAACCAACAAAGTAAAGCAACAATATAATCATGCATAATAATAATAATCCAAAACTGATTCTAGAGATCTGATCATACCAGATCAAAATTGTAGCCAAAACCAAGAAGATTACCAAGACCAACCGGGATAGATCCAACCAGGAAATAGTATTGAGATCAATGATAACACTTAACCAAATCCATCATATTGCCAACAATCTCCCCCTTTAGCATTGATGGTAACATTGAATGTGAAGAACATCCAAGTGCCAAGAAATTCCAACATTCTCCCTAAAAGAGAAAAATATTGGTCTAAAATATATAACTCCCCCTAAGATTAACACCTTCTCCCAAAAGATTTGACTATTTTTTACTATTTTTTCCCATGAACAGCTTCTCCCCCTTTGATATCAATGACAAAGGATAGATACCAAACCAAGAATACTGAACCAAATATCTAACTACTCCCCCTGAGTAGTTGCACCATTTTCATCAACCTGGATCAGAAAAGTATGTCCGATAAGCTTACTGGATTGATGCAACCCTGCATCTCTAAGTCTCTTTCAGAGGGTTGGTAACCCCCAACTGGTCTCTAAGATATTCAAAGGATCTTTATGCAATGGTTTTGTTATAACATCTGCAATCTACTCCTTAGTAGGCACATAAACCAATCTAACTTCCTTTTCTTGAACCTTTTCCTTCAAGAAATTATACCTTATAGAAATATGTTTTGATTTGGAATGAAATACCAGACTCTTTGATATATCAATAACAATACTATTATCACAGTGAATAACAATAGGATCATCATAACTTACCCTAATATCCTTTAACATTTGTTTCATCCATAAAATCTGAGTACAGTTGGTAGCAACTACTACATATTTTGCTTCAGTAGTAGACAATGAAGTGCATGATTTTTTCTTACTAAGCCATGAAACCAACTTCTTCCCAAGAAAAAATGCACTGCTAGTAGTGCTCATTCGGTCATCCACACCTTCTGCCCAATCAGATTCTAGATATGCATATAATGTGAAGTCATCATTCTTTGGATACGATAACCCAAAGTCTATTGTAACTGCCAAATATCTAAATATCCTCTTGAAAATAATATCATGAGTTTCTCTAGGATCTAAATAAAATATAGAAGCAATACAAACAAAATTTATTATATTAGGTCTAGTTTGAGTTAGGTACAACAAACCACCAATCATTGATTTGTATCTACTCAAAGTCACTTTAGGGGATTCAACATCCTTTGACAATTTGCAACTGATTATCATAGGAGTATCAACATGTCTAGAATTCTCAAGTTCAAATTTCTTAAGTAACTCCTTCACATACTTAGTTTGACAAATGGAAATACCTTTATTAGTTTGAGTAATCTGCAAACCTAAGAAACATTTCATCTCACCAGTCATAGACATTTCAAATTCATTCTTCATGTCATCAACAAATTTCATGTATAGACCTTCTTCTCCTATGAAAATGATATCATCCACAAAGACTTCAATAATCAGTATGCCATCATGTTCAATTTTGTAATACAAGTTACTATCAACATTACCTTTGCTAAAACCAAGATTTGAAAGATACTTATCTAATCTAGCATACCATGGTCTAGGAGCTTGTTTTAGTCCATATAAATCTTTCTTCAGTCTCCAAACCATGTCCTTGTCTTTCAATAAAGAAAATCCATCAAGTTTCTCAATGTAAACTTCCTCTTCAAGATCTACATAAATTATGCACATTTGACATCCATCTAATACTTTGTAGTTCTTGTGTGCAATATAAGCAAGAAAAAGTCTTACCGCTTTAATTCTAGCAACTGGGGCATAAGTATCTCTATAATAAACTCCTTCTTCTTGTGAATAACCTTTGCAAACCAATCTAGTCTTATTCCTTACAACTTGACCTTCTTCATTTAATTTATTCCTAAAAACCCATTTAGTTCCAATAATGTTCTTGTCTTTAGGTCTAGGTGCTAGTTCCCATGTCTTATTATTTTCTATGGGATCTAATTCCTCTTCCATTTCTTTTATCCAATTTTCATCCTTACTTGCTTCAATAAATAATTCCAGTTTAATTTGAGAAATTAAACATACCTCTTTAGCAACTAACCTTATTCTAGTCATCAAACCTTTCCTCTTATCTCCAATGATCTAATCTTCAAAATGATTTCATTTTACATACCTAAGAGTATTTGAATTTTCTTGATTTGTTGACTCATTCTATTGTTCATCTTTCACTGTTGAATTTTTTGATGCTACCGGTGTCACTAGTTCATTGTTCTGAACTGATTCTTGCATTACTGGTTCTGGTCTAATAAATTCATCTTCTAGTCCATAATCATATAATCTGATTTGATTACTGCTATGCTCATCCACCTTAACATTTATCCTTTTCATTGTCCTATTCAATATTTTGTTAAAACATCTATATGCTTTGCTCTTAGCAGAATAACCCAAAAATATTCCATCACTCCTAGGATCAAACTTTCCTAATTCATCATCTCTTCTAATATTACATTTACTTCCAAATATTCTAAAATATCTGACAGTAGGAAATGACCAAGCTATAATTCATAAGGAGTATTACTTATATCACCTTTAATGTGTACTCTATTGAAAGTGTATACAGTCGTATAGATAGCTTCCCTCCAATAGATATCAGATTATCTAGCTTCGGTCATCATTATCCTTGTTGCATCCAATATTGTTGTGTTCTTCCTTTCCACTAATCCATTCTACTGTGGAGTCCTAGGTGCAGAAAGTTGTCTCCTAATACCATCCCTCTCACAAAACTTGTTGAACTCACAGGATGTAAACTCACCGCCATGATTTGATCTTAAGCATTTTATCTTCAGTCCTGTCTCATTCTCAACCATGGCTTTAAAGATTTTTAATTTCTCAAGAGCTCCATATTTTTCCTTCAAAAATGCTGCCCCCATCATTGTAGAATAATCATCAATAAGTGGCATAAAATATCTATCACCTTGAAATATTTTAGTCCTTGTTGGGCCACACAAATCACTATGAATAAGATCAAGAATTTCATTAGATTTATCATGTATACTTCTGAAAGAAGTTCTAACTTTCTTATCCATTTGACATTCTCTACATACTAGATTATTAGGTTTAACAATCTTGGGAAAATCTCTGACAACCTGTGTTGAACTGATCTTCACTATGAAAATCTCTGACATCCTCTTATGCCATAACCAACTTTCATCAATCTGAGCAATAAAGCAAGTTTTCTCATCAGAGTTGAAATGAAAGATTTTTCCTTTGGTCTAAGTTTCAGAAGCAATTTACAATCCATATCTATTGATGATCTTACATTTCCCATCCTTGAATTGCAAATGAAATCCTCTATCCACCATCTAACCTACACTTACAAGATTATTCTTTAAGCCTTCAACATAGAAAACATTACTAGTATTAGTCTTACCATCCAATGATATTGTTCCTTTTCCTTTGATCCTACATGCCTTGTTGTCTCCAAATCTGACTAGTCCACCATCAAATTCTTGCAGTGTTAAAAAATTTCTCTTTGTCACCAGTCATGTGATGTGAGCATCCACTATCAATGACTCATTCATTCTTCTCTTCAATTTTTGCAACTAAAGATTTTTCTTCAGTATGAGTTGTTTCAATGATAGATTCTGGAGAATCCTCATTGCCAATAATAAAGACCAAATATTTACCGGAGGAATCTCCATTACCAGTTCCACTCATAGGTTCATCATTATCATCATCACTAATACCAAAATCATCATCACTAGCATAATAACATAATTTGTACTTATTCGTTTTGAATCTAGGTTTGTTCTGATATTTAGGATTAGGCTTATAATTCCTCACAAATCTTTCATGATTCCTAGAATCTCTTTCAAGGCATCTAGAGGAAAAATGACCAGTCTTATTGCATGAAAAATATTTAAATGGGACATTTCCTTCATACTTACTTCAGCTAGTCCTTCAGGGATTCTTCTAGCAATCAGGACTTCTAGCTCTTCGAGGTATTTTTCTTCTATCTCAATTTCCTCCATTTCCTTAGCATACATATATTTCCAATCTATCTTCTGCTTATCGGAGGTAGATTCTTTAGATGCAATCTCATTTTTAGCAGCACTCTAATTTCCAAGTTCTTCAAGATTAAAAGCAGTCAATTTTCCAAGTAATGCATCTCTGGTCACAGGGGTACTTGACATTGTCTAGAGTTATCTGATAGCAGTAGCCTTCATCGTGTAAGCTAGAGGTAGAACTCTCAAAACTTTCGACACTATCTCATCCTCATTGACTAATTCACCACAACATTTGATACCCATGACAATCTCATTGACTCTATGTATGAATGAACTTATCTTCTCATCTTCTTCCATCTTTAAAGTTTCATAACTTACCCTGAAACCTTCAAGTTTTGCAATTTTTACTGCTTGATCACCTTCATAAAGAGTTTCAAACTTCAACCAGATCTTCTTAGCATTCTTCAACTCTATGACATTCAATATCTTTTCATCAGATAGGGCATTCAATAATAATTCTTTTTCTCTCACATTATTTTCAGCTCTCTTTCGTTCATCTCAAGGTGTCATTGTTCCAAAACTAGGATCATGAGGTATATACCCTTTCTCCACTATCTCCCAAACTTCAGCTCCAAGACATCTAAGATGAATCTTCATTCGCTCCTTCCATATTTTATAATTTGTAACATCAAATCTGGGACTTTCCTTTCAGTTGGGATTGAATGTAGAACTTGATGCTGATGTCATCAAATCTCCTACAGAGGTTAAGCTTTTGTAGAGAGGACCTTGCTCTAATACAAATTATTGCAATGCTTTGATATCGAGAGTAAACAACAAACAAATGAATACTCTACAGTAGTATTATGTATAATTACAATGCATTTTGCACTTGTAGAAAGATCAATTTCCTAGAGCGCACTACTCATCACAAAGGGAAGTCTCACTGACTTACATAAACATCAAACTACAACCCAAAAATAATGAACTATTTGATGAATACTAAGAGGAGGGGGGGGGTGAATTAGTATACCAAAAAATAATGTACTTAAACTCTTAAACAATTTAGCAAATAACCAGTATAATAGATTCACTAATAAACTAGTTAAGATAAATGCAAACCAAATAGCAAATAAAGAATTCACCCACAAGAGTACAATCATCATAACACAAGATATTTGACGTGGAAACCCAAATGGGAAAAACCATGGTGAGAAGAAACTCACAAGTAACTATCTGTAGAACAGAAACCAGACCAGTTAAGGTCAGACCTGTTAAGGTCATACAATGTTCTTCACCAGAATAGATCCTGTTAGGAATCTAGAATTTGTTAGGAGATAAGTCCTGTTAAGCACTACCTTGTGAGAGGATTTTAGATCCATAGTTGTGAACCACCTTGTTAGAAGATTTACAAAAGCTTTGCTAGGCCTACCCAGTTAAGAGTTTCAAACTTGTCAAAGATGTGAAAAATCAACAAGTAAGTGATCTAGATACTAGCACAGTATGCTTGGTTAGATCCTTGATAGCTCATTGTTAATGCATTTTAGCATTACTTTAGTTTTCAATATCTCCACACTCTAAATCTTCATAGAGACCTAAGCTTCTCTTCAAAGATCACACATAACCTTATCACACTTCTCATACATTATACATTCAAACCCTAGACATGATGTCCTTATAAAGGAATTTGATTTCATGTCGGTCCAATAGGATTAGACTACAAGTTCCTAGGTTCAGTGCATCTAGACACATTTGGTAACATGACACAAGATCACCGCCAAAGTGTCAGTGCATGATAACTCACCGTAGAAATACCGATTGGTAACTCATCACAGAGTAATACCAGTTAATACAATATATCGATTACCGGTTGTCAAAAATGAAGATTGGAAAATGTTAACTATCACTTTTCTCCTTGGTACCGCTTGAGATCTTTGCACTGCTTGAGGTCTTCATACTGCTTGGGTCTTCATACCGCTTGGGTCTTCAGTCAATATGTGACCGGTAAACATCTTCTGCAAAACACCGATAGTCTAAAGACTATAATACTCAATACTGGTTGGAGTAGTTACCAGTTGAGAATAACTCATACATAAAGAAAGTGTATGTCCATCAATGACAATCAAGACATCATCAAAATACCTAAAATCTCCCCCTTTGGCATTGATGGCAACACTTAGGAAAAATTTTGACATCTAAGTGTTTTTACAACAAAAATTACCATAATCAAAATTACTCCCCCTAAACATATACACTATCCCTTTTTGCAGAAATTACAATATACACTACTCCCAAAATGAAAGTATATAGGAAATGGTAACATTCACCAAAATTTTAATGTACTAATCCCCCTTTGCCAACAATGACAAAGTAATACAAAATAACCCCTGTTTCTCATTATCATTAAAAATAGAGTAAAGGTTTATGACACTAAGGATTTAAATAACCTACATTAAATTTTTCATGGCTAATGTCCATGACTCAAGCAATGAAGTAGAAATCTCACTTTTTGTTTTCATCTGGAATACCAGTTCTTCCATTGCATCAATGGTACTCATCTCTTGAGTTACCGTGATGGCTTCCAAATTGAGAAAACATTTCTAAAGAATCTGCAGTCTAGGAAATAAGAGTAGCTATAGCTTCTGCAAATATTTAGACCAGTTGCTGATCTCTAAGTCCATCTTGGCAGTCTGAAGCTAATAGTGATGAACTGATTGCCCATATGTAGTGAATGAATCATATGACATCTTGAAATTGCTAATATAAGCCTGGAGCTCCGATTGGAGTTGAGATTTCTATTTAAGCACATCATCACAAAATAGATAGGGTTGGCAGATTTTACTCAACAGTAATTTACCTTCACCCATTGCAACACTGATATCATTCTATTTTTCAGTAGTTGTGTCTACAGCTCATTCATTTTCTTGACTAAGGTAGCATTGAGTGCCTTTTCATGGTTCTTCTTTGCAGTGGCTTCAACAACATCTTCTAAGCATTGTAACTGATCCTCCACTATGGTACAAAGAAGTTTAAGCTTGAACAAAGAGGAATCGGTAACGGGGAGATTAGTACCGAGAATTAGACTGGTAAGGGTATCCACCATAGTTTGTATGACATCCCTTTCCTTCTTTCTCTGCAACTCTTCCAATCTTTCCTATACCAGTTTGATACCTCATAGCAGCTCGGACTCATCTATTGATTGAAGGTCAATCAGAATGGTGGTGTCAAATGGTTTGGCTTGACCATCGGTTGCCTTAGAAGTCTTCATTTGTTTGTTCTTTTCTTCTTCCTTCTCCTCTTCTTCTTTTTTCTTATCTTCTTCCTTCTTCCTTTCTTCTCCCTTCCTTTTGTCTTCTTGTTTCCTCTTCTCCTCTTCTTTCCTCTTCTCCTCTTGTTTCCTCTTCTCCTCTTCTTTTCTATTCTCCTCTTCTTGTTTCCTCTTCTCCTCTTCGTTCATCTTCTCTTCCTCCTGCCTTTCTTTTTCTGCTTTCTCTTTCTCCGCTTTCTCAGCATTTTCCTTGTCCTACTTCTCTCTTTCTGCTTTGTCTTTGTCCTATTTTTCTTTCTCTTCTTTTTATTTATCCATTTTCTCTTTCTCTATGTCAGGAGTGACATCCCCAACATCTAATGCATCCACATCAATGGGATCATTTTGCTCTGTCACTCTTTCCCCTTCGCTATCAAATTCCTCATCCGGTTTGCCTAATGATAGGCCCGGTTCTTATTTAGCCTTCATATTTGCTTTAGATACTTGGTGTAGCCTGACAACAACTTTAGCATGTAGATGAGTATCCTTCTCCACTTCAAAGGCTTTACCTTCTAGTAGCTTGAGTCTTGTTCTTCTCATGAAGAAGAGGCCTTTGTTCTTATCCATTATCTCAAATAATTCAGAATTAGAGGCATCAGAAAAGTATTGTGCAAAGACTTTCTCCCTTATTTCCTATTCCTTTTCAATGGCAATGCACCATTTATTATCTAAAGAATTATACAAAGAATCTATTTTAACCAATCTAATTTCTGACGGTGACCCGTTATTGACACTCAAATATTTGATAACTTCTTGCTCTACTTCTTCTTTCTCATTATTGGTAAAATCATCAAAATACTCTTTTAAATCATCAAGCACCTTCCTCTTAATATTCTTAATAGTGCTCTGATAATGTGTCATCAACTTGTAAGAGGAAATATCTATATTTACCGATGCTGAGGTTGCAGGAACATTACCAGTAGACTTAGCTTTTTTTCTTGTTTGCCTTGTCTTCTTCGGTTGGATTTCCGGTTCAATATCCTCTTACTTTGATGAGCTGGTTTTGGTTTTCCGCTTCCTCTCAAAGACTTTAGTAGGAATAACCTCAGGTTTCTTCTTAGTAGGTGACCGGTTGGTCACTTTTGGATTGGCAGAGGTAATAGGTGTAGATACCGATGACACTGCTTTATCCTTCTTCTATTTTGGTTCTTCAACCGGTGTGACCCTCTCTGAGTAGGTACCGGTTTTCTTCTTCTTCGCATCTAATGGTGACGCAAGGAGGGTAGAGGCATACCCAATCAACATATCATACATCACTTCATACCCCATTGGTTCAACTACTTCCTTTCTTGCTTCCATCACTTCCAATATGCATTCATCTACTTTTATTGTGAAGCAGATGTCATCTTCACATTTCTTCACAATATCACCAAATATCCTCATTCTCTGGCTCATTTTCTTCTTGAATTCATCAAAATACTTTTTAAGAACCTTAGGATATCTTGTTCCCACTTCTTGAAGACTTTCCCTAATTTGCTTGGAAACCGGTTGGTCAACAAACCATTGAACATCACCTGCTCCAGGGAAATAGCCTTGAAAGTAGAACAATAGACTGACTAGAAGTTGTCCAAACCTGAACCTTAGAGTATTGTCCTGTTTGATGGACTTCAAATTCAATAGCAATTGCTTCTGCAAACAGGTACATAGGTTAAATGTCGTGTTCTTCTTGATCATTCTATAAGCAGCATTCACCACAATAGCAGTGACAAAATTCATTCTGCTAGCGTAGAATATCTGGTATCCAATCACCATGCAAGCATACTTCACCAGATCATATTTGATGGTGTTGATAGTCATCGCCCATTCATCACTCATAGAACCGATGAGTTTTGTCATTTCAGTCTTGGTGACCTTCCTTAGAGCTGGTACCTCTCCAATGTTACAGAAACCGGTGACGACATGAATTGCCTCCGGTGTGATGTCATGCGTGCACTCAAGGTACATCTTATCACCATGTACTCTGCTAAGGATGATGCGAATGTAATCTTCTATGAATTCTTCTAGAAAATGCACTGCATTATGTAGTTTCATCTTCTCTAGGATACTATACTCTGGTTTGATCTTCTTATCATCCCCACATAACAGACCTAGCTGGGAATGAATCACTAGGGATCCTAGGTCTTCCAATTTACAATCTATGTAGCCTGAAATATCCTCTTCAACAATAACTCCGGTGGGTATTTGGGATAGGGCATTGTATTTCATTTTCCTTTGAATAAAATCAATTGAATCTACGGGTGCAGTAGAACTAGAGTGTGATGCAGACACCATGATAAGAAAGAAATTTGAGAACTACCTTCACAATCCAAAATTTAGGGTTTCCCAATGTCTCCCACAATATACCACTTCGGTTGTTGGATTACCACTTAGTGTTCTTCACTGATAGATTGAAAGAGATCACTGGATTCCTCTGCAAGATTTTTGAATTCATTTTGAATCACTAGACAAATTTCTCTGCTCTTGAAAATTCTTCACTCAAAAATAGATAAGTGTAAATGACGATCAAAATCCTTTTAAATAGAATTTTCACCTACCATAATAAATGCATCACCATTAGGGCATAAACCCTAATTTTTCCTTTTACCACTTTAAATCTTCTACCAATTAACAAGTAGCATATATCAGTTAAGGTCTTTACTGATATAAACCAGGGGTTCAAAAAATTTCACCTATATGTTCCCCATAAACTTTTCGAAGCTCAGTTTGTCGATTCAGAGACTTCTAGACTAGGTGTAGAAACCGGTTCATCCTATCACACTTCTTCAGGTTTCTTTTTCCAAGTTTTATTCATCCAATAGGTTCTTTCTCATTCTGCAAGTTCTGGTAGTGTGTCCCAGTTTGTTGCAGTGATAGCATACCATTCTAGGTGTTCTCCATGGTCCATTATTCATACTACCATTCTTCCTTCTGCATGTTGCAGCAGTGTGACCTCTACCATGACAGATCAAATAGGTTGTTCTCCAACTAGTTGCCGCTTGATAGCCACCTGACCGATGGTCATAGGTATTGTACTGGTTGGGATTCCAGTTCACAAAAGGTTCTAGGATAAATCCTTGAGTCCTTGGAGGGTATCTCCCAGTGTTGTGCAAAACTGACCTGCATTCACATGCTCTATGCCCAAACTTGTTGCATGCATAACAGTTTTCATTGAATCTATTGGATCTAGGCTTATTGTTTAGAAAATAAGGAAAATTGTTGTAGGCCTTTCTTCTACACACATTAGCAGTATGTCCTTCTTTGAGATAATTAAAGCAAATAGGTTTAAATTTTTTCTTACCTTTACCCTTGGATGTCAGTTGCTTCTTTGATGCTTCACCTTTTATTATAGAGGTCTCACCTTCCTTATACCTAGATAAACCAAGTCCAATGGTATTCTTTACCAGTTTTGTCGATTCTAGTTTTTGCTCTAGCTTAGTAGTACTCTGATTGAATTTGGCAAGTATCTCCTTTGACTCAATAAGTTCCTTGGAAATAGCAGCATTAGATTCCATCAAGGTTGCATTCTCAGAAATAGCCATGTTTAGTTCATGTTGCATTTCTTCTTTTTCCACTTCACTCTCTTGCAAATGAGTGGTAAGGGCACTAATTTATTGCTTCAACTTAGAGATCTCATGATCTTTGTCTTTTACGAGATCTTCAGCTTTCCTTCGGTTCTCAAGCTCATGACACATTCTGATAGTCAGTCCTTCCAACTCCTTTCTTAGATTGGGTTTAGATTCATTCATTTTTTCAACTTCTTCAACTAGGGCATCCATGTCAACTTCATTAGAAAAGCTATTTTTAGTAAGTTCCATCAGTTTCTCAGCATGCTCTCTTCTTTTGGCCAAAGAGACAATATACTCGACTTTGAGTTCATCATAGGCTCTCTCAGTCTGAGTGAGACGATGAGTTAGTTCCCTCACAATGTATTCCCCCATATCTCCTTCCAAGTGGTTAGACTTCTAGAAAGGTTGGCTCTCATACCATTTGATGAATACTAAGAGGGGGGGTGAATTAGTATACCAAAAAATATTGTACTTCAACTCTTAAACAGTTTAGCAGATAACTGGTATAACAGATTCACTAATAAACTAGTTAAGATAAATGCAAACCAAATAGAAAATAAAGCATTCACCCACAAGAGTACAGTCACCATAACACAAGATATTTGACATGGAAACCCAAATGGGAAAAACCATAGTGAGAAGAAAATCACATTTAACTATCTGCAGAATAGATACCGGACCAGTTAAGGTCAGACTAGTTAAGGTCATACAATGTTCTTCACTAGAATAGATCCTGTTAGGAATCTAGATCTCTGTTAGGAGATAAGTTCTGTTAAGGACTACCTTGTGAGAGGATTTCAGATCCATAGTTGTGAACCACCTTGTTAGAGGATTTAAAAAGGATTTGCTAGGCCTACCCAGTTAAGCATTTCAGACTTGTCGAAGATGTGAGAAATCAACAAGTGAGTTATCTAGATACTAGCATAGTATGCTTGGTTCGATCCTTGGTAGGTCATTGTTAATGCATTTCAACATTAGTTCAGTCTTTAATATCTCCATACTCTAACTCTTCACACAGACCTAATCTTCTCTACAAAGATCGCACATAACCTTATCACACTTCTCATACATCATACATTCAAACCCTAGACATGATGTCCTTATAAAGGAATCTGATTTTATGTTGGTCCAATAGGATTAGACTACAAGTTCCTAGGTTCAGTGCATCTGGACACATTTTGTAACATGACACAAGATCACTGCCAAAGTGTCAGTGGATGATAACTCATCACAGAAATACCGATTGGTAACTCATCACAGAGTAATACTAGTTAATACAATATACTGATTACCGGTTGTCAAAAATAAAGACTAGAAAAAGTTAACTACCGCTTTTCTCCTTGGTACCGCTTGAGATCTTCAAACCGCTTGAGGTCTTCATACTGCTTAGGTCTTCAATCAATCTATGACCGGTAAACATCTTCTATAAAACACTAACAGTCTAAAGACTATAATACACTATACCGGTTGGAACAGTTACTGGTTGAGCATAACTCATACATAAAGAAAGTTTATGTCCATCAATGACAATCAAGACATTATCAAAATCCCAACACTATGAAAGTAGCATCTACTAATGCTTGTTACAGTTTTAATTAAGCACAAATTTTTGCTCTACAATAAAAAACCTTTCCAACCTTCACTAGAATGATATGAATCTATTCACACATAATCCCTACTCAGATAATGCATGCATAACCACTATCCATCCATACCATGATTACAATTACATGAATAAGTCTGTTATAAATACAAATAATCAACCTTAATGACAAGGTTGGCTAAAGCCTAAATCCATAAACCCATAATTACAAAAATTATATCACACGATACCACCAAACCAATATTATGATTTACATTACATAGCATGGACCTAATTCAAGTATCAAAATAATTATATCTGCTAGAAATTCCACTAAGACCAAAATCTAACATGCTCACCAACCGATAAAAATGCTTAATGAAATAAAAAAAAGTTTAACTGGGTCCAAATAGGACCATTATAACAACACACCATCCAATGAAAAGTCACCAAATACACAGGACATAATCAATAAACACCTTCAGCATGATATAAATTGATTCCATAAGCCAATCCAAAATCCATTTGACCAAATCACCAAATTTTGCTTACCGATAAAGCTAACCTAGAAAGCTAGAAGCTAGCCAGTACCGGTAAATACCATAAGTGATAACAACCAAAACACCAAAGCATGAACTAATGAAATATATCAAGTATATAATCATCTAGAATAAACATCCAAAACCTATTCGAGAGATCTAATCATACCGGATCAGAATCATAGCCAAAACCAAGAAGAATACCAAGACTAACCAGGATAGTCTCCTACCTGGATACAATATTGACATGAATGAGACCACTTAACCAAATCAAACATATTACCAACAAACCTAATATACAGGATCTCCTTTATCATATATTCAAGAAATAAAGCCAAAGGTTGGTACATCATAGTTCTATGTTGGTGCCAAGACAACATGAGGATACTGTTACTACTTATCAAATTGCCATTAGCTTTATATACAAAGTCATTCTATATTCTAGTCGGTTAGTATTACCAAATCATGCAATCAGTACACATAGAGAAGTCGGTATAGTCGGTTACAGAAGGAAAATAGACACAAAGCCCAATATTTACCGAGTTGTCTACCGAGCAGTAAAGATAAAGTTGATATACACCAAGTTAAACGTGTTACCAGATTCATTGAACCTAGACACACATATGAAAATGTGTTACAAGATCGAGGCAAACAGAACCATTATCACATTGGAAATTGCACATACAGATTTTGTATAATTTTGAGGTCATCTAACCAAGGAAATATTTTGCATGGTTATTTATTTGAGAAATCATGTTTGTAAGATCGAAGCAATGAATAGGATCATTGACATAAGAAGTCTATTTATACAGCATGAATTTAGGGTTAGAAATATATGTGAATGTGAGAAATGTGTGTGCATATGTGTATGAAGTGAGACTTATGTGATACATGAGAAATCATAGAGTATTATGATTGTTATAGAGACACAAAGGTCACCAAGAAGATTATCAAAGAATAGTCAAGGAACAGAGTAAACAGAAGGGTTTACCGAGTTACTTTATGAGTTATCGAGGTATGCTATAGGCAAGGTAATCTTATTTTGAGCACATAGAATCTGCTACAGCATTCCAGATGTAAAGTTGCAGATATTTGTAATGATTCTATTGTAATATCTTGAAGTTGTAAGAGAAACCTTTAACAGGGTAAAAGACTCTAACCAAGTCTATAAATTGTAAATCCTTTAACCAGGTGCTACACTTATATAGTGTTGTAAAATCCTTTAGCAAGGTAGATCTAACTAATCTTAATACTCCTAACAGGGTCAGCTATCAGAAATAGCTAAAAGTAGCTCTAACTGAGCACTCTTTATTATTGCAGTAGTGAAGTTGTGGGTGCCATCCCCACTGCAGTTTTTCTCTCTAACCAAGAGTTTCTGCATGACCAAAATATATTTGTTATGGAGTGAATCATGTATGAATGTTATCTGTTGAATATAGTTTTGTTTTATGTTACTGCACTATTTTGTTTATGTATAACAATAAGGTTATTACAAAAGAAAAGTTTTGGAGGACTGATTCACCCCTCCCCTCTCAGTACATTAGCTTTCCATATTGGGCCTAACAGATACTATTAACATAGTTAATACAAACATGACCAACAATTATCTATTTAGGAACTTATTATAGATTGGTCATAACATATTCACATTACAAATTAATATGATGGCTTATGATACATTGATGGCATTGACAAATTTAGCAATAAAAACTCAACCAATGTATTTTACCACATCAACATGATCATGTTATGACAAACTTTTTATATTAATAATTCTAATTGGACATAATATAGGACAAGATTATTATAAAGCTATTGCACCATCAATGATGAATATTATTTATTTCATGGAGTTATACAAGGAATGATAAATCCAATCATCCATGTAATAACTTTAACGTAAGTGATGTAAACAAACTTTCATCATAGAGAAATTTCACAAACTTGATATGATGGTTATGTCCAACACTACCAAATGCTCAGAGGAGGTGGGTGAATCAACATATACCAAACCTTAATCATATTTACTACTTATTATTCATTTCATATACCTTATGCATGAAAGTAAATAACTAAAACCACAAAATCTTCCACACAATAACAACAAGATTTTTACATGAAAAATCCAATTGGTTAAAAGAAATTGAGAAATATCTTACTGTTTGATAACCAGACTACAATGTTCAGGCTAGAGATTAAGGATCTCACTACTGTTGCGATGACTTGCAAAGATAAGGAGCACAACCTTAGGGAAAGATACAAAAGGGGACTTTTTACAAATATCGAAGATCACTTTTTTAGGGAAAGGTATAATACTTTTGATAAAAATATATCAATAGAGTTCTACTGTACCAAACACTAAAAATTTGATCACAATTCAAAATTCAAAACACATTATAAGCTACCTTCATTACTACTCTTATACAATTTTGAACCACTGTATTTCTTCATATTTTCTTCTACAACAAAAAAAAAACTCATCCATGTTGTCACCATGATTACATCCTTTATATATCAGCCATAACCATAATGAAATCAACTAACTCAACGTAATTAGATGTGACACACAAATATAAAACATTTGAATAAAAATAAACTCCAATACAATGCAAAAGGAAAAATGAGACATGTGAGGCATCACAACATATTAGTGTACCTTCTTGTCTATCCAAAAACATCACCCAAATATTTACACACCACCAAATTGACTAGTACATTATAGGTTCGGTGCGAAAGATAATACTTTCACTGCAAACTGCCATAAATTTACACTAACACATTCAACACATTAATATACATTGACACTAGAAATGTCATACTTGGTTGAACACCAATTGTGAATCCTAGATATCAACACCACATCTTTGAAAACTTCACGATACATCATTATAAGCCCTCTAAAACAATGACAAATATATTCCACACATTCACATGATCAAATAGCTATCCCACTATAACTGCACTATATCAGACCACAAATATACCAAGGAATGTAAGCAAATAGCACATTTGGATCAACAATTTAACATCATTGTCAAAGAACTCATATTTGCAACAACTTCCCACATACTCTAAAAAATTTAGTACAACTAAGACTCTAGACCATATCAACACAATTTTCAAGATTAAGAACAAAATATCAGCAACTAGACAAGGTAAAGTTAACACAAAATCTACAACAACAATTTTAGAATACATAAATCAAGATTCTCTTTAATAAAAATTTAAACATTATACAAGATAGGGTCAATGCAAACTAAGGCCACAAATGCAAGGTATACCATATACAGGCCACAAATGCAAGGTATACCATATACAATTGACCTAAGGGAACTTGTATAAACCATTACAAGATAATATTCATAGATGTTCTTCTACAAATATGATAAGTAATGTATTATGGGGATATAAGTTATTGACCTAAATGATCTATTATGATTAAAAAAAAATTCCATACATACAATAATGCATCACTGCAAAATGCAAAGGTATCATGTACACCAAGAAAGTACAATAATATTAGTTTTTCAGTTAGGTTAATTCATTCTATCATGTATTTAAATTGCTATAATCATACAAAATGAAATGATTTAAACAACATTAATCAAGAAATTAAGTCAAGAAAGGGAATCTATCGTTCCTTAACAAGTAGTAAAACATAGGGGAATGTCTCCCTAGATTCCCTAATTGACCTACACTAATTCAACTATTGAATGAATCTACATTTACATATGCAACATGTGTTATGAAATATTTGATTTACAGGAGGTTTTGTGTGCTCAAGTGTCACAACTAAACATAGTGAACTGAAGGACCTAGGGAACAATCTTAGGTTCTAAAACTAAATGTAAGGACCTCCATAATTAAATTTTAATATTATTAACAAAATACACATAATAGAAAAATTAAAGACAAGACATGTTACATTAATTACAAGAATGCTTAGTACAATAAGACATTACAAGGAATATTATAAGGATACACAATAATTTATAATAGACCAAAGGGTTATTATGATGATCATATAAGAACTGAACATGAAGATCAACCTAATATAAAATCATGGAACCTGACACTTACTATAGGTGAGAACATTGTCAAAGTGTGTTTCCACAGTACCACAAATTATTTACACTTCCTTGAAGTCTTTCATGAAATGAAGGATTCTCATTCTAACATGAGAAATACTAACAAAGTAATATGGACAAGAGTAATGGAATTGCACGTTATTCTAATGCTATGTCTAACTTATCTATTTGACATCAATTCAATGATTCAAAATCTATTACCAACATGACATGTATTATTATTTCTTATACAATCCATAGAAGATCCTAGAATACTTATGATTGTACAAGATCTAAAATTGCACACAAGTTCACATAAGAGTACTAAGGAGAACATAAGATTATTGAAGAGAATATGTCTATCCAAAAAATTCACAAATCAATAAGAATAAACACTTAGAAGAAAAATTATAGTGATTTTATCATTTAAAATTGATATGCAAATATTAAATCAGAAGGCATAACACATGTATGTATAAACAAATATATATATATATGAAAGAACACGCATGCATATAAATTCTAATGTTAATGATGTTGAATACACAAGAAAACCAAAGGGGCAAAAATTAATATTCCTTAAATATTTAAAATTTAACACAAATCAACTTTAATAAGTTTAACAAAATCAACAACATATAAGAATAAAGCAATGAGTTCACCAATGCACAAAAGAACACCAAATTTACATGGAAAACCTTAATGAGGCAAAAGACACATTGAGACTTAACTCACTATATATAAATAGATTCATAGTTTTATATTAGGGCTACAATAGGCAATGAGGAAACTACTCTCTGAATAGGACTTACTAAAGAGGTTCACTACCCCAAAGTAAAGAAACAAAGACCTAGTAAAGAGATACACTGCCTCAAAGTAGGATAATGAAGTATTTAAGTATAAAGTAGGATCCTTCAAAATCAAAACATCCAACATTTCTCCTTTGAATGTAAGTGCCCTTGGCTCTGTCTCAAGAAACCATAGAACAAGTCGGCTCCTAAACTTTCACCACACACCTTACTATCTCATCCTTTAAATCTCCCTCATTCATTCTTTACAAAATGATTATGATCTTGTATATATATATATATACCTTAACTCAGAACATCAATTAGGTCAGCCAGAACAAGGAACACGAAGAGATTCCACAAGATCAACCATAAAACACATCATCCAATATGCTCCCAAACATCACACATACTAGTGCACATCCTCAAATAGTATCATTAGGGTAATGTGTAGGCATAAATATTTAATGCACAAGTAGTCAACACAAAACATGTCCTATAGATGAACTCACATACTACAAATCCCAAACTAGCATAATAAGACCTCGATGCATCTCCACAGAAGCTTGAAGTCAGCATAAACACCAAAATGTACTATACCATCAAGAGAATAAACCTAGTTGTCTAGAGAACCCCATGTCACCCTAAACACCAACACTAGACTATATACATCACCAAGAACATCAATTACTAACATGCAGACCACATAGAGACATTCCTTGAATATCCATCAGTCATACTATCATGTCAAAGACAATATGGAAAAATCAACTGATATATATATATATATATATATATATATATATATGGGCAAGTGCAAGGTAATGAGTCACAAATTCGTGGAAGTCCATGCATTGGAAAACATGCTCTTATAAACGGGGGTCCGAAGAAAAAAAAAACGGGCCCCTGTTTTGTTCTAAAACGGGGGCCTGCTTTTAAACAAAATGGGGGCCCGTTTTTTAGAAATAGGGGCTCGTTTCTAAATGGTATTTTTCCTTTTTTTTCCACAAGCTGCCCTTGTTTGAAAACGGGGCCCGTTTTGTGGAATTTGATTCCACAACTCGCCACTTGGCTTGGGATTAGGCCCAGGATAGGCCTGGGATGGCCACACCTGAGACATGGACCTGCAAATTCAAATCTCCATGAATGAAAGCACAAATATGAACTTCAGAAATAGTTTACGCACCTCTAATCAGAGAATTTTTATACGCAATTAAAACCCATTTCAGATTATACTGTCTAGATTCTAAATATGTAAATTTATTTAAAAATTTATTATTTTAACTATTTTTCATTTAATTTATACTAAATCGGGTCCATAAATTTGAAATATTAACTAATTTTGTTAATTTAATAACTTTTTTATTTGAAAGAATTTTGGAAGAAAAATTATATGTCATCAATCTACACAAAATTATTTTGTATTTAAAAAAATAAAAAATAAAAAAATGTTAAGTTTACATCAAATTATGTGGGTCGTACAGGTCAAATTTTTAAAAAGATAATTACGGCCATTAAAAAATTAAATTAAAAAAATATTAGAAAAAAAAATATAGAAAAATATGCTCATCAATCTTTAGTGTGTTACAAACCACTTCCCAAAACAGTTTGAGAAAATAATTTTAATTGTGTCAAAAAGTGTGGGTCGTACACATGCATGGTATGGTCCTGAAACAGGCATTTTTAAAACATAGTTTTCAGAACACCATTCAAAAAGTTATTTTTTATTATTTAGGTATTAAAATAAATTACATATTTGGAAAGTACACTCAAAGGGCTATCTTTTATATTATTGACTTTTTCCAAGATTCAATCTCTAAGTGTTTCAAAATTTAAGCTCAAATGAGAGAAAATCTGAAAATCAGGGAAAACACTTCCACTTTTTGGCCAAAAAGTGGACTCATCTTCTTGCACTGACCCATATATATATATATACCTAGGATATCGGAAAACATACATGACATGTAACATCATCAGGAATACTTGTAGTAATCTTCATCACCTAAAAGATGAACTAAGACATAGCTAACCATTATAACCATATCCCCAAAATTGTAGCACTAGAGACATCAATGTGAACCAATCTCTAGACCAATCTAAACTAGTGATCATCCTGCTAACATATTGTCTAAACTGGGAACATCATTTGCAATGATAGGGACATAAAATGGTAGGAGTATAATATCCATAGAGCATAGAAATTATATCCTGAATTAGAGCAAACAATTTTCCCAACTATTTTTTGACACAACTTTCATGCATTTACTCACTCCACCAACTACCATAAATGAAAACACGTTGAAGTACCATTTGCTCACTTAGGAGCAACAAAGAAGGTTTTAAAATAGCTTGTAGTGTGTTGAAACCCCAAAATTTCAATACTTAGTATCCTTAGCATGTCAGTCATCATCAAGATTTTGTATTTAAGATGATGAAAGGTTGAAGCTACAAAAGTTTTCTTTTACCTAGTATAAAAACCCCATAGACTATCTCCATTGTGCCTCAATCTTGCATAAAGAATTACTGATAGACCCAATAAAGATCAACAAAATAACCTTCACCAATCAACATTTCATGTATATATCAGAATAGCTATTATAATCTGATAAATCGATGCTAGACACCAATATCAGGATAGTATAAAATGATCACCCATCAGAGTAATCAATAAATAGAGAATAACAATTCTTTGTGATCCCGATGAAACAAAACTATCCCAATATCACTACTTCGGTGTAACTATCCCGAACAAGGCATATGGACGTCTATCAGAGTAACCACCAAAGGTGGACTAGAAGTATTTCGTAATACCATTAGAGTAAGTTATCTCGATGAAAGAAACTATAAAATATTGTATTATGCAGGCTCATTGAAATAACTTATGAAGTTAGAATAGCACATCAATAGGAATCTGATCTTGAGAACTATCCTGATTGTGAACTTATGACTGAAGAAATCAATAATAGAGAAACCTATGGTGATAAAAGCAAAATGGAGAAGGTATTATTATCGGTATAAGTAATGAGATCGGGATAATGAACCACCTATGATATGATAGCACAACTTATGATGAAAATAGGCTTATGGATGGTCATCATAACAGTTACTCCGATAGTGTGTTTTTGGTTGGAATACCTCTATCGGGATAACTCACAGTGAATTCAAAGGCAGAGCCTTCATTGAGATGACTTGTGAAGTTGGGAAAACAGTTTTTTGATATGCAGATAATGAAAGTGATACCAATAGGCATCATCCAAGATGGGTTTCACATAGGTAACCTGAAGATCAAAATCAAACTAGTGGTTACTTATTGGTATAACCCATGCTGAAATGATATGAAAGAAAGATAATTATAGATAGCACCTTATTTATCCACAATGACTAAATAGTCAAAAAGGCACAAAATTTAGAAACATTGATGAAAAGAGTTAAGATGATGTCACACATTATTAGAGTAATTCAATTATGAAAATGTTGCCCCATTGATTTATAGACTCAAACATTAATTGTTGCACAAATGATGTATTCTTTGAGAAACACAATCTAGGAAATTTTTGCACCAGAATTACAGACACATAGAGGCAACATTGGAGTGAGAAAAAAGGGACATTAAGAGAAACAAGTAAGTATCCTGAGAAAATCCCCTATAATTTCCTCAAGAAATTCATTGAGTTTCCTATAAAATGGGGAGTTCTAGTGGTTCTAGGAAGAGGCAAAAAGGAGAAACAAGCAAGGGAAAAGGGAAAAAAAAAAAAGAAACTAAGGAAATAAGCATAGAGACCCAGGTAGAAGAGAGAAAACTAAATCAAGATCTATTAGAATAACTATTTGGTTCCACCCCTAAACCCAAGAGGTATACAAAATGGAAGTTGGAAGACAACAACGATAATGTAGGAGATGTATACACAACCTTCAGAGGCTATGAGTTATTTATGTTCCACTATTATAGGCATGAAGACCCTAAGCTAATTTGCAACCTGTGGAAATTGAACCTGGGAAAAATTGTTGTTCCAAATGTTTATGTTAATGTTGATCTTCTAAAACTATTAGCACAAAACTATGATCCCAAAACAAGGGCAATCTATGACCGGGAGGGAAATCCCTGTTTCTTTATATCTAGAGAGTCAATCTCTAAATTTTTTGACATGCCTAGGATTTATGATTATCCCATTGTCCCTGAGAGTTTATCTAAATAATTTCAAAGGTTAGAAACCACATATTCAGGATGGAGATTTCCCTTTCGCTTGCTTAATCCTGATGCACCATTAGAAACAAGGGAAGGTTTTGCATTTCCAAAAAAATTGTTCAAATTTTTTTTCAAGTATACATACTACTCGGTTGGTTAGGTTTTAGGGTTTAACACTCCATATTTCATGAGGATATAATGCATGATCATTGCAGTAGACATTCAGTCCCTAAAAGCTAGAGAATTTGACTATGCTACATTTGTAGCAAGGCAACTTGAGACAGGGTTTACAACTATCTAGAAATATTCATCCGAGATCTACTTCCCACATTCTTCCTTGCTAATGCATATGGGGTTATTTTATGGCCAAGAATTAGGTCTTTGGACTAAGGAGATGAGGATAAGGCAAAATGATAATAACAACAAACCTTTGCCAATTCCATTATGGACTTCAATATGGGACTCTAGACTTCTTAGATCTAGTTACATTCATTTTGAAGAATACTTTGTGAAAAATTTATACGTTTTATGATAACCCTTTCAAATTCGAACTCGCGAAAGATAATTAAAAAATTACTAAGGCCTGTAGACTTTGGAGGGCCTGAAACCTTCAAGCACAACTAGGGTGATTGGTATTTTTTTTTGATGTGACCATGATTAGACTCTATGGCTTTAAAGGATTTCCATTATTGTTACCTAAGACAGTGCCTGACAGAGTATCCTATTTAGAGATCATAAGGTATATAGGAGATTAAAATCATATGCATTTAGGTTCGCATGACAAGAAGGCTTTTATGCCTAGAACCTTATGTATTGGTGAATTCATTGTTAATGGGAGAGAAGGGCTAGAGATCACATAGAGAAAACTAGTCCATTATGATATTAAGTTGGGTGCTCTAAGGAAGAACTTTGATCCTAAAGGATATAGATCCATTTAGCGAAAATAGAGACTTGGTGATTATGAGAATATCTCGTATATGAGGGATGAATTGATAAGAAATATGGATGAAAAGGAGGCCAAATTGGCCATTGATAACCGTAACATGGATATGCATAAAAAGGAAAGGGAGAGACAGACTATCAATCTATCATCTTCAGACGACGAGGAGTCATCAAAAGGGGACGAGGTTTCATTTGAGTAGTTCTCCAAAATGTTGATTGAAGAGAAAGTGTCACCTATTAAGGATCCTGATGAGGAAGCTCCAATAGAAGAAGATCCAAGACAATTGGCTTGTAAGGAATTTATATCTGATGATAATTTTATAAAGGCTTCTGAATTCATGTCCCTTTTGTATAAAGTAAAAGGAAAAGAAATTAGAGAAAATGTTGGAGAGGTGGATACCTCTAATGAAAAAGAATTTTCAGCTACTTTGGAAAATGAAGTAGAATAGGAAATGGGCCGAATGTCTTGAAAGAGGGATAAAACTACTTGAAGATGCAGGTGTCCTGATATTTCCTATGTGGGACAAGAATTCAGCTTTAGTATTTGATAGCTTTCTTCATAATGTTGATGCAAAACATAAGTTACCCCCATAAGGTGTGATCCAAATATACATGGGGTCATTGCACAACTCTAACAAACATTCCATGTTGATTTGGTCATTGTATCCTCCAAACAAAAAACCCATAGTGATTGATACACAAAAAGCCTTCAGACACATTATGACTTTCAAGGTTGGTGAAACACACCCAATAGTTATAGCTGATTTAGGGGTGAATATTGCCAAATTGAATAAGGGCTAGACTCAATTGTGGTTGAGAGAAAACAAATCTAGTAAGATTGAAAATATCAAGTTGAATAAAGAAATTGATCATCTAAAGGAGATGTTGAAAGAAAAGGAGCCGCAAAGACTGTTAATGCAAGGTGAGAGCTCATAACCTCAAACTAACGTTGGTAAATTAAGAGAAGAGAATTATCAGCTCTAGGACCAATTAAGAGAAGCCAAAAGTGAAGCCATGACAATGCTTATCCAAAAGAGGTTTACTGAAATGATGACATGGATGGACAAATATTGGGATGTCTACACTAGGAACCTGACCATTATTGAGGATCATGAAAGACTGGATAAACAAATGCATGAGAGATTCAAAGAGTTACAAGGTGAGGATCAAACCGATCCTGATATAGTGTAGAATTGTGAAAGACTGATGAAGACCCATAAGAAGTATCTAGAAGCACTTAAATCAAAGGGAGCTAATTTCCTCAATGACATATCAAATAACATTCCACACCTACTTAATAAAGATGGAGAACAAAAGGAGAAGTTGGATTGGATTAGGGAATGCCAATAGGTGCTCAGAGATGTACTGAAAGCTACCAAGAATGAAAATGTTGATAAGGTGGTAGAGTACATAGAAAGCATGGTGTTGATGGAGGTAGAGGCTTGAGATGCAATCCTTGATTATGATACTCGATCTGATGGGAAATATTTGGCATAATTAACTAGTGTGCATTTATGCTTAACTAGATGATTAGTTTCTTTAAGTGTTTAGTTTATCTCCAAAACACCTTTTTCAAAGGGTGCAAACCTTTGATATGTTATAAAGTAATCAATATAATCATTTGCAAAGAATTTTGAATTTAGTAAATTTTTCAAAAGTTTAAGTTTCAAGGAGTTTGATGTTTCAAGAGAAAGATTTTATTTCAAAGTAATACAAAAGAAATCAGTTTCCTTATTTGCAAATTGTGTTGTGAAATCTTTCATTTTCAAATTAGGTCTCTGTTATAATTATATGTACTTGATAATTACTACTCTAAGTCACCATGTAAATAAATTATGTGTTGTTACATAGCTGGAGCATCAAGATACATCTGAGAATTATTTTTCTTGTTGTGTCTTGTTTAATTGGTCTTTCATATGAAAAGTTAAATTCAATTAAACTAACTGTGAACAACATCATACAATTATATAGCATTGGAGGTTGGGTAGTTGACAGATCCATCCAAAAGAGGGTTTAAAAATTATCTTTCAGAGTTATACATAGGGTTTGCAAGTTCATGACTCTATTGCCCAAAATAAATAAGGCACTGGTCTATTGTACACAAATTTTAATTCAAGATCAATCAAATCATTTACTCACACCTTTTTAGTTTCTTTTCCATGTTAGTAGGAGATAAAAGTAGAGAGTAGGTGTAAGAAGTAAAGATAGTAGGAATTAGATTGAAGCAAGAATTAATCAATTAAAGTAGATAATCAAGGAAGTGGTAAAAATAAAATAATAAAAATAGTAAGATAACCTATCCCAAAGGTATATGCCACTTTGAGATAAAATAAAAGAGTAGAAGATACACTATGAAATCTGATATAAAAGGCACCAAGTTGGAGAGTCATTTGGTGAGAAGGTACACCCGTCTGGGTTCTATAGACCCTGAAGTGAGAGAGTTAGCAACCTTGAAAGATTTACTCTATTAGTTGGCCAAATCAATTGGAAAACTTGATCATTGAACAAGGAATACTCATATAATTTTCCAATCTCTTGATTTGAGAATCAACATATTGTAAGACAATCATCATCATTTTTATTTTATTATCCCGCTACTAATCCTAATCTTAACATCTCATCTCAATTCATCTAATCGTCATCATAATATTCTCCAATCTTATCTTAATTTTTTTAATCCTCATCTCAATACTTCTTAATTTCTTCTTAATTCTTCTAATGCTCACGTAAATATATCATCATGATATCTCCATAGACAATCGAACATATAACACTACCTTAGTAGATATGACATTTAGTTATGAGTTCCATCATTATCACTAATCTTTAAAATGTTGTCTCGATATTGATACATGGTTGAATGATAGAAAAGAAATATTAGATAGTAGATACCAATCAAAAAGATAGACCAACACTAATATACAACAAAAAGTGTCTTCAACCAAAAGTTATTTGTACCTAAGAAACTATCTAATAATATATATCATTCACAACACAACTACACCACTACATCAAGGGTTGATATCAATTATAGAACAAATTCACCACTACATTGAGGATCATGAGCTACAACACAAGTCCACTACTATATTGAGGGTTGGCATCAATGACAATGCTTAGTCATCAATGACAACAATTCCCAACAAAAGATAACTATCATGATCAGATCAAACTTTAAGAATCGAATGAAATACTCGTGCATAAAGGGTAAACTAATGGTTAGGCTATAAGTTGGAAAATTCTGCAATAATCAATCCATAATGAAATTATAAGTTATTGAGTTGTAATATTACCTTGTACAAATGAGCTCAACTTGGTGATGATTTAATTTCAAGATTATAATTACACTTTGTATTGGTTCAATGGTTTAGGTGATACTACTTCATCCTAAGCATATCATCACCTTTGTCAAGATCTCTAAGCCTTTGTAGATCTAAACATCTATTATTTTCTTACTAAAAAATTAAATAGATAAAATATTCATGACAAAGGGAAATCAATATTAATTATAAAATATAGTTCTAAATGTTCATGTTCTAAGTTTTCATCAAACAAAATCTTACATGATACTTGGATCATCTTATTGTATCACTAATCAAGATTCAAAAGCTTCATCATAATAGATTGGAATTACATAGTACTAGCATAACATTCACTACCTCCAACAAGATGATGTTGGTCTCACTTATTTTCACATTTAATTAACTGATAATCTTCTTAAATAATCGATTTAACCCTTATTATACATTCATTATTATTGATTATAATTAAATTGACTACATCTTTTAATACACCCAAGTGAAACTATGAGACTAATAACAAACTGAGGCATGAGTTTAAATGTATAAAAATCCAAAGGAAAATAAAGAAAGATTGGAACTAGTATTTTACCTTCCTATTTATGAATTAAAAGATAACTAGTAGTCTATATCAACTCTATTTCTAAATAGATAGGATGATATGATACGTTATGAAATCCACGTATGGAGAAGATATTGAGGTATCAATACGAAGTGATATGACATGAAGATAATAATTTATTGAATTGATGTTTGAAAAGGAAAATACAACAACCATAACTCATCCTAGTATAATCAACAATTAATTTTGTTTAGGACCTGATTTCAATGTAATGTAGAGTTTAAATGTGAGGTTGTGTAGATTACTTGATGGTAATGGTATAGTTTTTTCAAATTTAGAGCTCACCCAATAATTCAATTTGTGAAGTCAGTCCACACAATGCAACACAATTTGTGAAGTCAATCCACACATTGCAAAACACTTTGATGTTTTCCATCAAGTCGAAATTCCAAGTTTAAACCATTCAAAGGCAAGCAATCTATAACAGTTCAATGTTAAAAGACAGAGGGTTTGAGAGAAAAATTATTTAAAAAAAAAAAAATATGAAATAGATTTTAGGAAGTTTTTTGTTTTTTGTTTTGTTTGTTTGTTTGTTTGTTTGTTTTGTTTGTTTGTTTGTTTTAATTCTTATTTTCACTTTATTCATGTTTTTCATTTTTAATTTTATATTTTGGAAATAAATATAATATCTAAGTGATTTCCTTCGTGAAAGCAAATGAAACAATTTACATTTAATTTTTCATCCTATGTGATATAATTAATTCAATGCACTTCCCAACTAATGGAAGGTTTTCAACTGCAAATTAAATAATTGTAACCAATTTAATATAATCCTTAATACAGCTAACTTAGCATTATTTTTCCTTTCTTTTAAAATTCTTTTTCAATTTCACAGAAATAGTTTTAACAATTATAATGGAGTGATTTATTCATGAAATTCAATTAAATGACAATGGAAAATAAGCCAATCAAATAAAATCATATAATTATGGATAAATCGCAACACAAACAAACTCTATAATTATGATATTTCTATTAGGATTCGCCCACATCTCCCTATACATAATCTAAATTTAGATTCCAATACAAAATAAAATGTTAGAATCACCTTAATGCAAAGTAATAAAGCATAATGATCATTAGGTCTAAGATCATAGTCATGAAAAACCAAGGTGCAAATGTTAGAGTTGTTACACATGACTCATGAAGATTCACATGTATACAAAAGTGGAGGAAAAGAAAGGCACAAAAGTGTATACTCTACACTTTGATGTCCCCTTTTCTAAATATTTTATCTTACTACTCAACTCATCGATCTCATTCCTCAGCCCAATAGAAAAATATCCTTCACAAGTACCTTAATCATGATTGATATGTTCCTTCAAGTCTCCTACCAACCTATATAATGAGAAATAATGCAACCCAATTTGTAGACTAGCTTATCCGATTCAAAAGTTGAATCTCAATGGTCTCTTTCACCAAATGTCTCGAGTTGTATGAATACAAAAATTATATTTAATGTGAAAAGAACACACCGTAACAAGTCAAATAAACTAAAAACTATCTATTTTTTAACACACACTACAATAACGAAAATGAACCAACATAAATATGATCAACAACAGAAAGATTAAGTACATATCTATGTAAGAAGCAAACATCGTCTTCAAGGGTTCACCCTTCAAAACGATAATAGATAAAATTATCCATGCAAGAAAAGATGTACTTCTAGTTTTGGTGGAAGCACAACACTGCAATCATAGTAGCAAATTCCACTCCATAACATAACCTTACTACCACCATCCACCATCGATCCATTACATATGCATCTTCATCTTTAGCAATTATATTATTTTGATTCTCAGTATTCTATTTTGAAGGGGGTCCATAAAGGTTGCAAAATCGTAGAAATGAAGAAGCCTCAAAGGTTGAAAACTGCTTCCTTTGTGAGATTAGCCCGAAAAGGATTGTATAGGAAAGATTCAACACAAGGAATGTGAGATTTAAGAATTGGGAAAGAATCTTTCTTGATAACTTGTTTTTTGAAAGATCCAAAGATTCCAAGTAAACCATTGTTCCTAAAGATTCTAAGATTGAACCACTCAAATTGTGTTTTGATATGTTGAGAGAGATTAAACCCTTAAGGAGTCCCATTTTTGAATGAATATTATCTGACAACTTATTACATGATAGATCTATGAACTTGTCTGCTCTGATTATCTTCTGGTATGAAGTTGCCCTCCCTTTTATCTAAATTGTTACTTCATCAGCAAATTTGAATAGACATTGTTCCTCAATATACCAATAAGCACAACCATACCTGGAATATTGGACATCAAAAATTTATGAAATATTGAACATAGCATATAGCTTGGTAACATCTGAGAGAATACTCCCTGATAATTGGTTACCAGATAAATCAAGAATTTTTAGATTTTGCATCCTGAATAGATAGAATGGAATTCTATCATTAAACTTATTAGAAGCTAAACTGAGAATTCTTAAATTTGTCAATCCAAATATGAATGCTACCTTCAAATTTTTTATTTCCCAGATGAAATACTTGGAGGTCTGTTCAATTTGCTATAGATGAAGGAATAATAACTTGGAACATATTTCCATTGACATTTAATGTGCGAAGAACCTTCAGACTTCCCAACTCCTTTGGAATCTCTCCTTGCAAAATATTTTGAGCCAATTTCAATACTGATAATTCAGAAGATCTCCCAGTGTTTGCTGGAATGGTACCAATCAACTTGTTCTTTGACAAGTCTAAAACATTAGAAACATTAAAACCGATACATATAGAACTTGGAATTTGTCCAGTAAAATCATTCCCTGACAATGATTTTACTGGACAAATTAGATATATGTGATAGATCTAATATATCTAAAAAGATTTCAAAAGTCGGAAGAGAGTGCCATATAATCTATTCCCATGTAAATCCACTATTTCAAGAGCATGGGATTCTTTGGTGTTTAGACAGCATTCCAATTGATTGTTTGAAAAATTGAGCTCTCGAAGATTAGGAAGATCCCACAGCCAGGAAGGAAGAGTTCCCACTATTGTTATCTGAATGATCTAGCACTTCCAACTGATATTGCTGGGACAAAAATGCAGGTAAGTCACCTTCTATATTGTAAGGCCCCATCCCAAGGGAGTAAAGCTGGGCAAATTGAGGAACCCAACTTGTAGAGATGTTAATAAAAAGATGATTTTCTAAAAGGTCCAGTACTTCAAGGAGACTTAGATTTTTGAGCAGCTGAAGTCAAAATTTGCTTGTTAATCGGTTGGAAGAAAGTGACAATTTTTTTAAACTAGCCATATTTGAAATTGAAACTGGAATTTTTCCTGAGTACAGCTGGTTATTGCCTAGAGTGAGCACACCTAATGTTGGAAGCAAACACAGACGGAGGAATATGACCACTTAACTGGTTGTGACTAAGGCCCAAATATGTAAGGGATGAAAACCTACCAAAAGAGGATGGTATACTGCCCTCCAAATTGTTATAGCACAGATCCATGAACTTAAGTTTTGAAAATTTTGCAATAGAGGAGGAAATGCTCCTCCTAGTTTGCATGAAGGAAGAGTTATCAGAACAAGTGATGAAAATTGGCTCAGAATGAAAGAAATGTTTCCTTTCAAGTCAACATTACTGCCAAGCATAAGTTTTCTCATTCTTGAATGGGCCAAGAAACTGGGAGGGATGGAATCATTTAGACCACAGTCATAGAGATCAAGTCAAACCAGTGACGACACGTTTTCAAACCAAGAGGGTAGGTCAAAGGGGAACATATTCCCGGCTATATACAGATGTGATAAAAGGGTAAGATTTGAGAGATCTGGAATATTACCTAAGAGTTCACAGTAAGACAGGTGAATTTGGGTAAGATTGGCAAGGTCGTTAATGGCCTCAACCCAGTACTTAGACACAATTCTCAATTTCACTCCATTCATTCTTAAAAATTCCAGGCTTCTTAGATTTCTGACCCATACATCAAACTTACTACTGTTCAACTCACAGTAACTATTCGAAGTTATGTATTCATAATCATTATCTGAAATATCCAAATGATGCAAGCTTGATATATTTCGCAACTCCAGAGGGACTTCACCACAAAATCCAGCATCTGACAAGGTAAGAAATGTGAGTCTCTGCATTTTTGAGAACTGAAGAGGAATGGAAATACCTTTAAAGCTATTCCCACTCAGATCGAAGTGTCGTAGATGCTGCAAATCAAACAGCGATGGACGAAGCTCCCCACTCAGGTTCTGGCCCTCAACTTAATCACATCCATAATGATAAACAGTTCTTAAATCATCACTTTCATAATAGTCATCACTTAAATCAAGGTGCATGAAATGGGATGTATGGTAATCACAGGGCAACACCCTCCCACTCGCAACAATTGAAACCCCTCCAAGAGGATAAGTGACCTGAAGAAAGATTCAGACCAGCCTTGAAATCCACCAAATAATTTCTCTCAGCTTTTAAACATGCTGTTAAAAATGGGAAATGAATTATCACCCAAATCAACAAAAATCTACAGCCCACAGCCATTTTAAACTAAAGTAAACGCATTGTGTTCCAATTCTGCAATTTACAATTGTTACCCGGGTGAGTATAAATAGCAAAACAGTAAAGAACACATGTTATTTTCTAGTGTGTTTCAAACAGTTTGGAAAGCAAATGGAGAAGAAAGATCGCAGCAGTGTGGAAAAGGTTTGATAGATTAACTCTGACGTCAAACTTCTGTAATGCATGATGGATGGCTGTTTCGCGTCAAAACCACTTCTATACCGATTAGGGAAGACTAGAAAAGTCTCCGTATTGGATAGCTTCAGTTAGCTTAGAGCTGAAGAATTAGCGTTCTTGAAATAGAGGTCATAAATTCAAATCCTACAATGGGGTATAGTATGTATGCCTCATTTGTAGTACAGTTAAGTACCTCTCACGAGGGAGTCCCATATTGCTCTAACTCAGATTGCTGACATCATGGACTATAAAAGACCATTCCCTTCCCTTTTAAGACTAAAGAAGTCTTGTTATATGTGTTTGCACCTATGTGAGTAGTATTGTGAAGGAACATGGTGGTCTAGTTGAAGGACAAGTAATAATTGAAGTCTACAAATGAGAAATGGTTATCTAAATGATTGATGGCCCTAAATGGTATACATAGTGAACATTTGGTAATTAAGGTGTCCTTTGATTCCATCTATTTATTATGATAATTGTTTTTGAATAAGGGAAAATAGGTTTTAAGGGGACCAGAAACCATTTATTATGATAATTGTTAATTTAAATAAACTTTTACAATTAAAATTCAAAATTTTAAGGACTTTTGAGAAACATACTCAAATAATATTTTATAGAAGTCAATAGTCTTCTCTAATCTCTTATGGTATATCACTTAAAATTAATGTCTAGTCTATAGAATCTTGTTGACCGCTTTAGAAAGCAAGATTAAAGAGAACATGTGTGGAAAGACAAAGATATAAAGAGAACGTTTGTTCACTTTTGTTACATTTTGACAATTTTTTTGGCTATCCATTCCACACAATGTGTGGCCAAAATAGAAATGGTTTATATTGAAGAGATAAAAAAGAGGACGGTAATTGTTTTGAATAAGTAAAAACAGGTTTTTGAAAGGAACCCGAACCTTTTACATAACAGGAAATAGAAAATTCATTAGAGCTTAAAAGAGTCGTACCTGATCACCCCAACAAAAAAATGATCCCACCCGAACCAAAGTGGGATCACAAAACACAAAGATCTGCATAAGGACGACAAATAGAAAGCAAAAGGACAACACATAGACAAAGACAGAGACCAAGACAACTACATATTTTTCATAATGTCTCTTGTTCTTGAAACATTTTTCCAGATATTAGAGCCAATTGGGATATCTTCAGCATTGAGGAAGCTTAGAAGGGTAGGGTATTGTCTTTTATATTTGTTGTCCCATATCAGATTCATTCTCCCTGGGTGTTATAACCTCTCCAAATCGGCTTAGCCATAAGAAAATCATTCATGTCTCTTAATCTTCTAAGGCCAAGACCTCCCTTTCTTATAGGTTTACAAACCCTATCCCACACAATCAGATTCATTCTCTTCTTCTCCTCGACCTCTGTCCACATAAAAGTTCTTTTAATTTTTTCAATAGCCTCTGCAAACGTGGCGGGAATTATAAAAAAGCTGATGGCATAAAGAGGAATACTCTGAAGAATAGATTTCAAAATTTGAACCTTACTAGCTTGGCTGAGAAGAGAGACTTTCCAACTAGCTAACTTCCTATGAAATTTATCCACAAGAACTCCCCAGAAAGTATCAAGAGGAACTTGACATAAAGGGAGCCCAAAGATATGAAGTAGGAAGATTCCCCAATTGACACCCCAAAATGTTGCTTATTTTTATCTTTCTTCTATCCGGAGTGTTGATGAAATAAACAAAGCCTTAAGACCAATTTATCAGTTGACCAGTAGTTGTCCCATAACTATCCAAAGCTTTCTTTAAACTCCTAGAATATTTCACTGAAGCCTTCCCCATAATAATAGAGTCATCCACAAACTGCTAATGGGAGAAAACTTGATCCGCTGAAGAAGGTTTCAACCCACAAAACTCTCCCTTCTCAACAAGCTTACCAATAAATTTTTCCAGACATTCTGCCATGATAATGAAAAGAACCGGGGATAGAGGATCCCCCTGTCTGTGACCCCTTGAGGACTTGAAGAAGGGAGAAGGAGACCCATTGATTAAGATAGAAAAAGAAGTAGAAGACACTAATTGGTGAATAAGACAGATACTTCTAGAACAGAAACCAAAAGCAGTGAGAACATCCATCATTAATCCCCAGTCCACTCTATCATAGGCTTTGGATAAGTCAAGCTTGAAAAGAAAGCCTTCTTTTTTAGCACTAGCTAGAGAGTGAGTATTTTCATGGACCAATATTATCGTATCCAAGATTTGTCTCCTAGGGACAAAGCCACTTTGTGGGGGAAAATGATAGACGTGAGCAGGCTCAAGATTCTAGAAGTCAGAACCTTAGAGATGATCTGGTACATAGAGTTGAAAAGTCTTATAGGTCTAAAAAGATCCATGGAATCAACTCCCATCTTTTTGGGAATAAGGGCAATGAAAGTGCCATTCAATTCTTTCAAAATTCTTCTAGCACCAAAAAATTCTTTCACAACACTGGAAACATCATCTCCAACAATATGCCAGTACATTTGAAAAAAGAACATGGGAAAAGCATCCGGGCCCGGGGCCTTGTTACCTTGAAAGGAATTGATAGCTTTCAAAATCTCATCATTGGAAGGGATAGCAGTAAGATATGAATTCTGATCTGCATCCAAGATAGAGGGGATACAATCCATAAGGTCCTTTTGAGATTGCAAGTCCAAATTCTATTCCTTAGTCAGGAGGATGGAGAAAAACTCCATGGTTGCCTTCCTCACAGATTTTTCATCTTCAACAGTTCTACCATTCACTTTAAGTTGTGATATCCTATTGATAGCCTTATGTTTTAGAGTGGACATATGAAATTATTTGGTATTTTTGTCCGCTTCCTTCAGCCAAAAAATTCTTGACCTCTATTTCCAGAAAGTTTCTTCTTTTGCTATTATGTCATGATATTTCATAAGAGTCTCATCTTCAACATCTCTCGAGACCTTTGTATAGCCATTATTCTAAATCTCATCATGTATATCTTTTAGATCTAAGGGAATGGTGTCTTTAGAAGCAAAGACGTTCCCAAAGGATTCCTTGTTCCATCTTTTAACATTATCTTTCACAAACTTCAACTTTTTGACCACCTTATACATAGAATTTCCTTCAATTCTAACCTACCACCATTCCTTGATTTTGCTTTCCATATCCGGGTGTTTTGTCCAAATTCTCTCAAATCTATAAGGGAACTCTCTTCTTCCCTTCTTGGGATCAGCCGTAAAGTATATAGGATAATGAACCATCTTGCCCTTATATGAGCTGATAAAGAACAAAAGTAACAATTAAACCAATACAGAGAGATTAGAGCTCTATCAAGCCTTACTTGAATTAAGTCTTCACCACTCCTTCTATTAGTCTAGGTATATTTAACTCCTTGCAAATCCAAATCATGGAGAGCATTATTGTTCATGAATTCCATTAAATCCAATCTGCTGTCCAGATTGGTTTGGCTCCCTCCCTTTTTCTCATTTTCCTTCAAAGCGGTATTAAAGTCCCCCATAATAATCCACCCATCTTCAACAAACTTACTTCTAAACAAGGATAAGCTTTTCCACAAATCACTTTTACCAGTCTTGGTGTTTGGGGCATACACATTAGTTAAGACCCATGAAATTCCCTCTTTCAAATGCTTAAATCTAATAAAAGCCAGATTGTTGTCTTGAATCAACACTTCCCTTTTTACATTATTTTTATTCCAGAAAGTAACAATACCTCCCGATGCTCCTTAATAACTACCACCACTAATTCCTCCATTACTAAACATTTTCAAACATTCGACCTTATCTTTAGGCATTTTAGTTTCTTGAATCAAAAAAATATTCGGGTTTTTGTCTCTAATCATACTTTTAATTAAATCATGTTTGTGAGGATTATTCAATCCTTGAATATTCCAGGAGGTAATCTTCATGGTTTTTTAGAAATACCTACCACAAAGATGGTTCTTTGAGTCTCGTCTGCTATATTCTTGCTTGTCTCCATGGTCCTCTTCTTTGCATTTGAAATTCTTCCAGGAGAAGTATATTGAGCCCCCACATCCCCAAGTCTACTTCTGGTATTTCTGGTGGATGTGTTATTGTTATTGTTGTTGTTGTTGTTGTTATTGTTCTTTTTTTTTATTGTTCTTGTTATTTCTTTTATCCTCCATTACTTCTTCTTCCTCTTGCTTTGACCCGCTCTTTCCCAATGCCTTTTTGATATATTCCTCATCTCCCCATCTTGGTTCTTTTTTCTCCAGGAAAGTCAATTTGACCTGAGTTGGGGAGGCTAATGAAATCTTTGATAGCCCTTGTTCAAATATATTGTCAGTATTGTCAGGTTGTGCATCTTGGTTCTAGCTTGCTCCATTTTTTGACTCAATTAATTTTGTTACTGAGTTGAAATTGTCTCCCTCTTCTTTATTATCTTTGGATTGACTAACTCCCTTATCCATCTGAGAGTTATTCCTTTTCTCATTCTGATCTAAATTTTGTTATGTCTTATCCTCTTCCTTGTTTTTACTGCTAACTTGTGGCTCTCTTTCTCCATCATTTGAATCCTTTTCACTTTTCTCCTTCTCGTTTTCTGTGTGAGAAATCTTATCATTATCTCCTTTCTTCATTTCATTTCTCGATTCTCTGACTAACGCTTCCTCTATCCTTCCTACTTGGGACTGTTTCTCCTAATCCAAACAATCAGAAGGAGAAACTTTTAAAGATTTGTCCACCTTTTTCCATACTTTAGTTGGGGTTGAGGTTTGACCACATTGCTTGGGCATTTTATAGCCCAATGCCCAACTTTCATACATTGAAAAAAAGAAAAAGGGACTGATTCATAAACAATATTCTGCATCCATTTTTCTAGTTTTGATTCTATCTCTATCTCCTCTAGCATATCCATTTCGGGCCCAACTCCTACACAAATTCTATCATAAATAAGTCTTCTTCTAGATGTCGTAACCGGATCTTTGGTGATAAGCTCCCCAAAAGAATTGGCTATCCCAACAAACACATCTTCCTCCCAATATTCCATGGGAAGCCTAGGTAACTTTATCTAGACTAGAACTTGGACCACAAACTTATCCTCTCTACCCGCATTAGAGTACCATTTCTAGATATACATTAAATATTTTCCTATCGCCCAGGTACCGTTGCTAGGGATATTTCTGCAATCCTCCTCACAAGAGAAAGAAAAGGAAAGACATCCTTTATTCATAGCGACTACATCAACCTGACCTTTCAGATTCCATTTTCTTTTTACAAATCCCCGAACAAACTCAGTGTTCAGTCTTGTCCCAAAGAATTTTCCAATCAGAGTAGATTCCATTTGAGCAATATTTTGATCTATAATTTGATCAAGAATCGATATGGCAAACTTTCCCTGAGAAACATTCAAAGAATTTTTAACCGGGAGAAAAGACGACTTACCTTTGGGTTTAATACCAAATAGAGAGGACCATTTACCAATGTGTCCAATTGATCTGGGATCCCTCGATAAAGGGGTCTTGAGATCCTTCCCATTAGAATCTTCTCCTTTCACTGGATCCCCTGAACCACTTGCCGCCTACTGTCCTGAAATTGTTCTAGATTTGCTGCCTCCTGAGTTTGAATTTTGAAGACGATGGTAATTGTTAATTTAGATAAACTTTTACAATTAAACATCAAACTTTAAGAACTTTTTGAATAACCTCCTCAAATAATATGTTGTAAAAGTCAACAGTCTTATCTGATCTCTTACAATATGTCACTAAAAAGTGATAGTCTTGTCATATTTTATTAGTGATGTCTAGTCTATAGAATCTTGTTGACCACTTTAGAAAGAATGTGGAAAAACAAAGATATAAAGACAATAAAGTGTTTTTCACTTTTTGTACATTTTGTCATTTTTTGGCTAATCATTCCACACAATGTGTGGATAAAATAAAAATGGTTAATATCTAAAAGATAAATATAAACTACAATAATTGTTAATTTAGATAAACTATACAATTTAACATCAAACTTTAATAACTTTTTGAATAACCTCCTCAAATAATATTTTGTAGGAGTTAGTAATCTTCTCTAATCTCTTACAATATGTCACTAAAAAGTGATGTCTTCTCATATTCTATTAGTGATGTCTAATCAACAGAATCTTGTCGACCACTTTAGAAATAAGATTGAAGAGAATGCGTGGAAAAACAAAGATAATAAAGATAATAAAGTATTTTTTCACATCTTGTACATTTTGACATTTTTTGTCAAGCCATTCCACACAATGTGTGGACAAAATAGAAATGATTTATATTGAAAAGATAAAAATATATTATGATAATTGTTAATTTAGATAACATTTTACAATTAAACATCAAACTTTTAGATCTTTTTGAATGCCCCCTCGAATAATATTTTGTAGGAGTCAATAGTCTTCTCTAATCTCTTACAATATGTCACTAAAAACTTATGTCTTCTCATATTTTATTAGTGATTTTATAGTCTATAGAATCTTGTCTACCATTTTAGAAAGCAAGTTTAAAGAGTATGTGTTGAAAAAAAGGGATATAAAGAGAATAAAGTGTTTTTCACTTTTTGTACATTTAGGCATTTTTTTGGTTGGTTGTTCCACACAATGTGTTGACATAATAGAAATGGTTTGTATTAAAAAGATAAAAATAGACTATATAAAATTGTTTATTTAGATAAAATTTCACATTTAAACTTCAAATTTTAAGGACTTTCTAAATAACCTCCTCGAATAATATTTTGTTGAAGTTAATAGTCTTCCCTAATCTCTTATAATATGTCACTAAAAAGTGATGTCTTCTCATATTTTATTAGTGACATGGCTATTTTATAAAATCTTAACCACTTTAAAAAACAAGAATAAAAATAATATATATATAAAAAAACAAAAATATTAAAAAAAGAAAAGAGAGAGTTGTTTTCACTTTTTATACATTTTGGCGTTCTTCTTACCTTTCCGCACAATATGTGGATAACGGAAATAGTTTTAATTTGAATTGAAATGAATAGTGCAAATAAAGGTCGGTTTTATGCTTTATCGATGAGATATGATTTCTAAGGTTACCTTTCACTCACTTTAGAAAAGCAATTGTTTTTAGCTGTCACTGGACCTGTAAAAAATTACAGTGACGTCTTCTCATCCTCCACGGCTGTTTTCACTCGATCTGAAAAAAATTACAGTGCGTTTATTATCGGCTTGTACGATATTACGTAAACTGGTAAGACCAACATTTCCGGTACTCGTTTAAAAACTATTAATAGGAAGACATAAATTTGAATAAAAAGGGGTAAGAATTTATTCAAAATACTGGTAAGACCAACATTTCCAAGGGTAATTGATTCTTATCTTCAACATTCTAATTATGCATATGATCAGAAGCTCATTTGGCCAGACAGTTTGCAACGCCATTCCACTCCCTAGGAATATGAAAATGTTACATAATCCAAAGAAGCACTCAAATGAAGAATCTGGTTAACAACCAAAATTAATTTTCAACTAACATCTTCAAAATGCGGTAGAGTCAACAAGTTCACCGCCACCTGTGAATCAGATTCACAAATGAAACTCTGCCAACCATGAGCACAAGGCAAGGTTTCTCCATGGGGACCCATCTGTGTTGATTTTAAGAATACCCTACAAAGGTGGACTCCACCTCCTTGCAACTAACATCACCAGGTCCACAAGTATTGGGCCTCCAACTGGACATCTTGAAAGATCCGACGATTCCTAAACCTAGCACAAGGGATCTCAGATTAATTTTAGAGGAATTAATTGTGAGTTTCAACAACATGCTTTTGAATGTTGATAATTAAGATAGCTTATTAGAATTTTATTATAAATTATTGTGAATTTTAATTATTATGAATGTTAATTTTAATAGTTTTAAATAATTTTGAGATTTAAGTTAATTAATATTAATTAAATAATATGAATTCTATTTTATTATTTCATTTTATTTTTTATGGAGAGAGAAAGAATATTTTTAGTCTACATATCTTCATACAAGTAGCATTTTAAATTTTAATCTTCTCTTCTTTTTTCAACGTGTCTAATTATGAGTTTTAAATATAAAATTGACAAAACTCATTTATTATGCTAATTATTGTGAATTCTATTTAATTATTTTACTCTAAGAATTTGGTTGATTCTATTTAACTTCAAGACTTAGGTTATTTCTATTTAACTATTTTACTTAAACTTTGGGTTAATCAAGATGAATTTTCAATAACAATTTAATTTCAATATTTAATGTTTTTTATTATTTAATAATGGATTTACATAGATTTAAGTTACCTTTTATCTCTTCTATTTAAAATTTGTATTAAATACATAAAAAAACAATTTTAGTCTTTTCTATGTTTTTAACATGTCTAATTACAAATTTTTAAATATATATTTGACAAAATTCATTAATTATGTAAATTGTACTAACATTAAGATTTAAGTTAATTAATTATTTTCTTTACAAATTCTAATTATTATAAATGCTTATTTATGAATTCTATTAATTGGTTCATTAACATTATAAACCTTTATTAATCAAATTTGCATTTCACAATGTTTATTTAATATTAATCAAGAATTCATTTGACGTTATGTAGGGATAGAAAATGGGGCACCAATCAAACATTCTCACCAAAAATAATACTATCTTGCTTTATGTTCACAAATGGTTCCGAAGTTTTAAATTTTTTTTTTAACATAATTATTCTACGGAATCTTTTAATTTCTTAGAAGAAGACATTCCAACAATCAAGAACAAATGTATTTAATATAATCAATTTCTTAAGTTACTCATTATCATATATTGTAAAATAAAATTATGTTGTGAAAACACTTTGTACAATTTTAATATCCAAATTTTTTTGCATTTATTCATATTTACATTTTTTTAATATTAAAACCAATTCTTCTATATTACAAATACTTATGTATGTATACTACATATTCATCTTTTAATTATTATACCCTCCAATATACTATCAAAAGTACATTTACTATTGATGTAACCATTTTACCATTTTTGGTGCAAGTGCTAGTTAAATAGTTCAGGTTTAAAAGCAATACAGGTTTTAGATGTATCTAAAAATACATTGTGTGAACATACACCATCATTTTGACCCTATTGTATACAAGGATGTCTTCTCAATAACAATTTAAATTGATAGTAAATATCCCTCCAAGCATGTAGGTTAGCTCATCATTGCAACTGTTAAATTTGGTAAATAATCATTTAAATGGAATCCTTTCTCCAACCATATTTAATTGTTCCTCACTTCATATTTTTTTTTGGGCAGATAATAATTTGGGAGCTATGATATTCTCTAAGATTGGTGAGCTAAGTTAACTGCAATCAATATTGATAAACAATACCAAGTTGAGTAGATTATCCCTCCCTCAATATCAAAATATACTAAATTACCTTTTTAAGATATCAAGCAAACCTATTGAAACACCACATTCTAATTCAATAGGAATTATTCCAAAGTTGTAAGTGTTATCAATGAAGAAAAATAAGTTTGAAGGTAGCATTCTTATATAAATTACTCTATTGAAGTACATCCAAACCTTATGCCTTTCTTCAAATTATCTATTATAGTTTATACCACAATTTAACATTTTTAGTTTACAAGAAATGTTGAGAGAATAGAATGGATTTATCATAGGTCAATATTATTTTGGTAGAATTCAAGGTTTCATAGATGAGGATGAATTGAATATTAATCCTAAAGGTAGGGATGAGCACTACTCGTATATTTTCTCCACCATGATAGTCATTGATCTCTCTGTTAACATGGTTGTAGATCAAGTCTTTATTTTATCCCCCCCATTTGTTAGTCTTCAAGTTTTACCTATCACATAGTTGACATTTTATGGTATCCAAAAACCAAATATTTCTTTGCCTTAGTTCTAATCTTGCCCGATCAACTGATCAACTATGTAAAGTTTAAGTCATTATAGTGTCAAAGTTGTCTCTAAGAGGCCCTACCCCTTGTAGCATTGACATATCACTATTTTTTTAACTCACACCCTCACTCTTTGTACTCTTTGTTTGCCAATTTTTTTATATACCAATATGACTAAGTCTAGTTCATTAATAAAGGGGTCTCCTCTCGTCTTAAATATCAGTCAATCACACGTTTTAGGAGCCTTTCTCAAAATTGAATTCTTTTACCATTCCTACTTAGGCCAATAGCCCGATGATAAGCAATTTATTTCTCAAAAAAATCTTTGGGTGGTGATGTCAACAAGTACTATGCACTAAAACATATTTAACGCAAATCAAATCACAAGAGGAGAAAAATGCAAGTGCCTTTTTGGAGAAGGGATGCCAATTTTTATGGCAAGTAAGATGGTATAGAAAAATGTCAAAATTAAATGAGTTAATTGCTTAAGGAACTTATAGAGATATCACCTTTTCATGTGAGCTTCATTTTACATTTGAGGTGGTGAAGAAAGAAAGAGCCAAAGACAAGAGTGGTTTTGGGAATTCTTTTATAGGGCATTTTAGCTTAGGTAAGTATTTCTTTGCTCTAATTCCTTGTTTTCATGATAAAGAATTAGGTTTTAGGAAAGATTTTTAAAGAAAAATGCCCTCGATAATGTATATGAACTATTTCCCTTGCTAACACCACTTTTTCTATCATTCACTTTGTTCCTTATAATATTTTAAAAAATACATGTTTTCCTTATCATACATGCAATGAAGAAGAAAACATCCTTTGGTATACAAAATAAATTGGAGAATGTGAGAGATACCAACATGGGTACATCTAGCCTACGGATAAGGTTGCAAAGATGAGACCCAAGTCCCCTACTACACAAAAGGTGGTCGATTATGGGTTATTAAGAGCAAGACATTACCCACTTATAATTGCATGTCTAGAATTAGGCATGACATGTATTCAGAACTATAATGCCAACTTTTGTGAGGTTAGTGGACCAAATGACATTGTTATAAAAAAGATTGATCCTGAGAGAGAAACTAATGTGTTACAAATCTTCAATCAGGAATGGTACGTGGACCTATCAATACAATATAGGTGGGCGTATTTCAAAATCATGTAGATTACTACCTCGACAAACTAGCCAAACATGGTTGGAAGTAGAAATAAAAGGAAAATAAAAGTTTCCCTCATGAATTAGAATAGAGATTCTCAAAAGAGATATTGTTGATATGATTGTGTTGTTACATAGGGCAACTAGGAGACCAAGCACAAAATACTTTAAAGAATGGATGTATAGGTTTTTATTGGCAATTGTTTTTAAAGATGAGTTTGTGAATTGGGCAACATTTATGAGTAATCCCCTACATGAGCAATTGATTAGCTACCCAAAGAGGTGAGAATTCCATTTATGCTCTATGTTGTTATATATACTCATTGGTAGTGAGGTGACTTGACTTGGCCTAGATGTGGATGACTCACTAGCGAAAGGTAGACCTATTTATGACTGCTTCAACTAGTTACATGATGATATGGGTATGAGAGATTTTTCCCATGTTTATGATGCATTTTTCATGACCCTAATGTGGAAAATTGAAGGGTCTACTGAGAAAATAATCTCTACAAAAGCTATTGCCTTGGTAATACAATTTGGTAGTTTTTATATTAAATTTCACACCTTCACCTATCTAAGGATAGGAAAATATAAAAGTGTTCATTTGAAGGTAACCAAGTATGTTTCAGATTATCTTATCTTTCTATAATTGTATCACTAGATGGCATTTGTGAATATCAAATATTCAACTTTTAACAACAAAGTGTACTCTTTCCCTTTATCTTTGTCTTATTTCTCTTGCAAAAATAATGAAGTTATGAAGAGCGCAAACAAATTTTTGATTGGGTTTGGTTTTCATCATTTGCCATTGAGAAGTAATTTTGATAGTAAGGGTTATGCTCAAGAAAATATTTATGGCTCTACTTCATACCTCCATATACCTAAATTAGAAGATTTATGGGAAGACTGTCAAGAAGATAAAGAACTCTAGAGGAGAGATTTCATACAATTGACAATAGAGCAAGTTATTGTCTTTAATATCCCTCTCCTACTTTCAAATGAGGAAATCAATGATGGCTCAAACCTAATTGATGAGTCCTACCACAATGCAGCTATGAATCCTCTTCCTCTAATTCAATGGTCTCAAGAGGAGGTGACAACTATCAAAATCTACACCTCTGATGTTTTCAAGAGAACCCGACAATGGTTAGAAAATAAGATTAAGTCTCATGTTGGCTCCCCTTCGCAAAAGGGAACTCCATTAGTAGAAAAGAGCTAATCTCAAAGCTCTCAAGATACTAAGACCACATCTAAGGTTAGAGAGAAATCACACAAGTCTAGTTCCCAATTTGGAGGAGATGAGGAACCCCTAGAGGATCAAGCAAAATTTCAGTCAATTTGTGAAGAAAGAATCACCAACCCACCTAATAGGAAGAGAGATCTAAGGTCAACCACATTAGAACCACTTTTGGTACAATAGGTAACTCCTAATGTTGTTACCAATATTGATGATTATGCATATATTTTTTATCATATAGATGGAGACTCCACTTTAGGCTTGCCTTTAGGTGGACTCGATCTCCTAACTCCATCACATCCCATACCTTCGGCTTCCCCTGCTATCTTTGAGAAAGTCTCTCCTACTATAGTTAGTACATATACTATTGTTACCTCATCCCCTTGGCTAAAGAAATCTTTTGAGAAGAAGAAGAAATATACTTCGGCTGCAAAATTGCATGTAGACATTGTCACCCAATTGTTAGCAGATACACCCAAACCCAAGATGGCTAGTAGAATGTCTCATATGGTTATTAATTATTAGAATGGGGAACCAAGTTGTAGAGATGTTTCAACCCCATGGTAGACAAAGAGGAGCATGAACTTAGAGAAGTCGATTATCAACTGAGGAAAATTAACATCCATCCTTCTAACATAGAGGATAGTATGTATCATGCTAAATTTTTTGTGAGTAATATATCATAGAGTGTAAAGAAGGAAGAGAAGAAAAACCATGAGCTGACTCAATAGTTAAATTCCCTTTCTTCTCTTATTAGATCTCTTCTATTGACCAACCAACAATCTAGTGAAGGAACTTCAAAAGAACCTATGCTAGGAGGAATCAATGTTGATCAATTGGAATAGGTTAGGAGATGTAGGGCAATACCAATAGCTATTGAAGGGTGGGTGAATAAAGGAAGAACCCAATGTTTCATATTTATTGATGAAGGTATCACAACTTACACCACTCTTGAAGACAAAATATGCACTCTCCACATCAACCCGAAAGAGCTTAGAAAATAAATTGGAGGATTGAAGCTTATCTCTCACCAACTACTAGAAATTTCTTAAATGCAGATCACTCTGCTAATAAAGATTGGAATTATTAAGGATTACACAAAAAAAAAGAATCTGATTGGAGAAAAATAGTCGATTGGAGATTTTTTGCACTAAAGCAACTCCATACAAAGATAGTGACAACCATTAGCTAACATTTATCAACCGTTAGGACCCTTCACACAAATTTCAACACTTTGGGCCTTAATATTTTAAAATAGGATGGGTGGGAGCTGTTAAGAGAAGATGAAGTTCATGGAGACCCAAGGAAGAAAATAGAAGATGATTTTTCTTTGGAAAAGGTTGGGATCTAGTCTATAGAAAGGATAAAGGACACCTTGATCCTTGTTCTAGGCATGAGAGAAAAAATCAATGATTTACAACTACAAATAGTCAAGGTCAACCAAGAGATTCAAAGGAAAAATCTATGAGCTAACATGGTTGACTGTCCTAATAAGAGTGAGATGTTCTTGATGCTCCAGGCATATGTAGATTACCAAAAGAAGGAGAAGATAGTGACATAATTGATCAACCAAGTGCAAAGTCCAAATGATGATGAACTGACGTCAGATGAAGATACGGAGCTAATTGGAAAACTAGATGTATTACAAGTGCAGTTGCTATTGCACCAAAAGATTGACTTGTTAATGTTGGATACACCCACTATACTTATATAATCCACAGAAGGTGGTTAAGCCATGTCACAAACTGGAGCGCTGGGTTGTACAACATAAGGAGAACAAGGGCGCACACCTTGCAACAATCCCCGCCAATGCAAGTGAGGGGTTTGAACCTATGACCAAGCTTTAATACCACTTGTTACAAGTGTGGTTGCCATTGCACCAAAAGATCAACTTTTTAATGCCCGATTGAACCACTAGACTTATAAAATCCACAGGAGGCAGTTAAGCCATGTCACAAACTTGAGCATTACATTGCACAACACAAGGAGACCAAGGATACACACCTTGAAACAAGATGATGGTGATGTGTCTTGACATTATTAATGCTCTTTTCATATTTTTTTCTGTTGCTAAAAAAGTATTGGCTCTTGAGGGTCATTTAATTATTATTATTTTAAAGACATGCATTTTAAACTAGCTATCTTCAAGAAATCGTTGTCTTTTAAAAACTAAAATTTATGGGTTAGCTATATATATTTTGGGAAGCTAATCTAAATTAATCTTTTCCTTGGGGAATGAAAAATTTGTTTATTTTTTGAGAATAAAAGACATTGTTTTATATGTTTTGATCAGTTATCTTTGATATTTTGAAATAGAAATATCAGTGACAGGTTTTCTAAAACTAATATACTTTGTGCTACGATTGATGAAAATTCATTATTCATATGTTGAATGCATCTTTGTTTGTACGTTTTGTGATAGAATATTAGAGTGAATAATTTATCCTTAGGTGTACTATTGTCATGAAGTATTTATCTTTGCATAGATATTGAATGCTTGTAATGTTTTGATTACCAAGTTCATGTATTGGCTCTTCTGATCACCCTTGCACTTTGATGCATGAGTGAGAGTCAATTAGAAGATTCTTTGTTTATTTATTTTAAAATAGTTAATTTTTATGCATTTGAAAGCTTTCTAATTAAAAGCTTTGCCTTTAATTGCTTTTTGGTTAAAAGCATTCATAGTTATAATTTATTGCAAATATTTAGAAGTTGGTTGCGCCTTGTAAATGAAGCAAAGAGTAGGTGTAGAAGGACATCATACCTATCTCAATTATTTGAAATAGTTTGTTACCTATCCAAGAATCAAAATATAGGGAAAGGTGACAAAATCTGTATGCAAATAGATTTTTGGCAACTCTACTAGGGACAATCAAAGTGATTGAAGTTTAGAAAGTTTACCAATGCAATCAAAAAGGAGTTTAGCCTCATAATTTTGTTACCTCATGAGAATATATTCCTTGTTTTGGAACCAAATTTATGATGGAATAATGATGAAGAAGACACTATATCAAATTTAAATACAACATCCTAGAGGTGTAAGCAAAGTGCGACTGAATATAGGAGAGTACAAGTTGTATTGGACGAAGAGGAAGAAATATACCAAAACCCTATGATAGTCCTTGAAAGATTAGTTGAACCCTTTCCCTGAGTATTTATCCAAATAAGAGAGATTCCAAAGTAGCCTATTAATCAACCTTCCATTCTTAATCGACAAAGAAATCAATTAAACCTTATGCTTATTAAAACTAAGTGTGAGGTTGGCGAGTCTGAAGTCCTTGTCTTCCCAGTCTAAAACTATCTCCTAAGAGGTATACTAGGAGTGATAGAAAGAAGGACATTCCTAACTCCAACTTCGATATACTTGAATATGCCAAGTTCTTTATCTTCCCCCTATCTAGAAGAAGAAAGCCAATTCATTAACCAAAGTACCATCATCACCTTCTACTCCTAAAGTAGTTACTCCTAGTACATTTTATCAAAAATTTTCCTCACAGGAACAACTCCTTCTACCATAGCCCAACAATCGACTCCCATCCTAGTCATAATGGATCAAAATGTACTTTGGGGCGCTACCATTGACCCACTTAGTTTAACGACCCCTTTCAATCAATTGCCAAAGTGGTCTGGAAAGATTATCCCTAAGTTCAGAGGAGAAGGAAAGGGCACCATAGAGGAACACATTAATGGCTTCATTTTTGCTTGTTCAATATTATTTGTACAACATGAAGAGGTCTCTATAAGTATTTTTGTTGAGTCTTTAGCTGATAAAGAAATACAGTGGTTCTATCATTTACCAAATGGGTCAACTCATAATTGGATATATGAGAACTCAAATTGAAAGTAGATTGAAGACTATTAAAAATGAGCATAGTTTGTAGCCCATTTGTCTTCAATTAAATAGGAAATTCATGAATACATCTGGGACTTTCTAGCCAAATTTATTTAGCTGACCAACAAAATTTTAGCCACCTTGAGGCCTTCAGATGACCTATTGAAATGTATCTTCATCAACACCCTCTCTTAGAATATTAGTTTTACAATGAAAAAGATAAATACAGGTTAATCTAGTTGTTGTCCAAACATTATCTATTTCAATTGAGAATGTTTTGATAATGACCGTTAAGTGGAAGAAAGAATTGCTAATGGGTAAACAACCAACTACCAGTTCTAGTGAATTCAATAATTCAAAGTTAGCAAATGATGTCATTGCTCTGAAGAGAAAGATGCCTAGAAACTCTCAGCAACCCATCTACCAAGATATCCCAAGGAAGGATTTCAATCAGTCTGGGACTTATCCAAAATCATTGGAAATAGCTTGTCCCCCTTAAAGATTAGCCATCAAAGGTTGTCCTACAACAAAAAATAAGGGAAAGCACATGGTATGTAATTTCTATCTTACCACGGACCATGATGGGGCTAATTGTAGATAGAAATGATGAGGACCTTACAAATTCTCTCGATCAATGAACAAGAAGAGAATCAAGTTACTGAACCCTCTCAATTGGAGACACTAGAGTAAATTTGTTTGAATATGAACCCAACCTAGAGGGAATATATTATATGTTCATTGAAGTAAATGGTGCCAATTTTGTAGTATTTACAAGAAGCCAATATGCACAAAGGAGAGAACAAGAGAGAAAAGGCCAAAATGAATCCAACTCATCCAAACGTAAATTCATTCTCATGACAGGGAAAACTTCTAATGCAAAAATGCTTGAATTCAAAGGTGCTAATAAAACTCCTATCAAGGTACCTTTGAACCCTGGCAATACTCTACCTCCAAGTTCATTTGATATTGTTGAATCATGTAAGAATACTAAAATTAAAATCTCTCAAGCTGAGTAACTTAAGGTGAACCCATCCAAGTTGGATAGATTAGTCTAGTTTGTCAAACAAGGGCCTTCCTCCTCATCTCTTAATGCTCAAATGAATAGAAAGGTTCCATTGGTTATAAAAAACCAAAATTGTGCTACCTTTTCACATGAATCAAATTCTCATGATGTTAAGAACCCTTGGGGAAAACCTGAGCCTTTTTATGTCTTGTTATATATAGTTAGTTTTCAACTAAACAACTATGTAATTGACTCGGGAGCCTCTGATAATGTAATGTGTACTCAGGTAGCTAAAGATAAAGTGGTGTGATGATCACTTCCTCTCATGAAAGATGTTTCTTAATGGATTCTACTGGAATACCAATATTAGGCCAAATCAAGGACACACAAGTAGCCCTAACCTTTTATCCCAAAAGAAGACTAAAGCTCACCATTTTGATAGCATATATCCTTGCAAATTATAAAATATTACTCAGGCAAAGACTTAGAAGGAGAGATTCAAATGGATTGGTCATATGCGATGATCCCAATAGATGGAAAGAAAGTCTCCTAATATCTTTAACTTGTTGGGACTTCAAAAATTTTGTCTAATTTTCAAGACCCTGGCTCAAACTTTTGTAGATTGCATTCAGAATCACCTTGTTGAGAAAGCCTTTGTAGCTCATTTGGTGAGCTCATATTTTTGCAGTGGAGAATTGTCATGAGAAATCCCTTTGGGCGATGGTTATAAGACATAGATATTCCATGTGTCAATTTGAATCTTTTTGAGATCAATTATGATGCATTTGTAAAGTCTCGTTTGCAGGTCCTGAGGTTAATTAGGTCCACCTTTTGCACATGTTTGTATTTTTCTAAGTATCCCTCTTCGAGGCATTATAAATTTGTGTCAGTTGATCATAAAGTTAAATGGAGAGTAGTCAGGGATTCCGTGCTACTTTTTGAACCCCCATGTCAAGTGACCCAGTCCCATAAATCCATGTGACAAGTTTCCCAAGTTGATTCCATTTGCAAAAAGTTTAGTTCTACAATTGAACATTGTCAAACAACAGTCAAGATCTCACTTTGAAGATTTGAATTTTGTGCCCAGTTGACCTGCACTTCAAAAGGAATGTACCCCATGATTCTTAGTAAAATTATCCACAAGATCCCCTGTTTGTAGCCCCCCAACTCATCATCTGATCAACTTTTGAGACCCATTCCAAATGCACTTTTTCAGGGTTTCAGCTAACTCCAAATTTTTCAGAAGAACTAACTTTGAGGGTTAATAATTTCCACATTTGACCTAATCAGGTCAAACCCTCTTGTAGAATCATTCAAAGTATATTGATCTACCAGTGTGCCAAGTGGCGTCTCCTGAAGTGGTGATTTGCTATTTTTTCAAATTAGGTTTTAAGGGCTACTCAGGTTAATTCAGCAGTTCCAGTTTCACAAAAAGCTAGGCAACTTTGCAAGTTAATAACTTTTGCCTTAGATTTTGCATTGGCGATCCGTCAGATGACTCAGATTCTCAGTACTGCAGTCTATTATATTGCTAGCGCTTAGGCCTTGGTCAAGTGTTTTGCTTAGTTTTTAAAGCTCATTTCTGGAGCTACTCAAATGTTTTTGGCAAAGTTTATAAGTTGCAAAACATCAAATTTGGTGATCCCGAACTAAATTTTTCAGATCCCGGACACTTCAAGACAATGAATCAAGGCCTTTCCTTCAAGTCAGTTGTTTGGAAATAAATTTTGTTTTAGCTGGGCCCATTTTGGGGCCCGACTCAAGCTGATGCACAATGTGACTATGAGGACTTCAGAGATTAAATATATATTATTCCTAATCAAATTGATTAAAATAGTATTATATTTAAATACAATATGCGGATAACTGTTTTAAAGGCACTTATTTGATTCATTGAGGGAAAAGACAAGATATATTAAATCATTTTCGACAATTTAATAAGTCAAGTTGATAAAAGAGGGGTAAATCATTTTAAATGATTTTATCAAGCTAGGTAAAGTTATTTTAATTACTTTATTAGAATCCAAATATGGGTCCCCATAAACTTTCTTTAAATCAAAATTTTAGTCGTGTGAAGGGGGGATTCACGACCCAATGTAGGACATGAGTTTGCAATAAAAGGGAAGATTCTATTATTATCCCGCACATCGGTAAGGAGGGTAAACAATTCGTGCGGGATAAGAATCCCAAGCGCAAACAAATGGGGGTCCGCAGGCAAGAGAAAAGCAGCCTGTTATTCCGTGTTAGGATTAGTGCACTCCAAATAAGGCACGGGATAAGATATATGCAGCGGGTCGAAGGAAATATCCTTATCCCACGTGTCAAGAAAGGCAAGGTAGAATTTCCGCGGGGCGAGAAACACGCACAGTAAGGAGGTGCATCTTCTTATCTCTTGCGTCAGCGGAACGGTCTCAGCAAGGACGCGGGCTAAGAAGAAAATAGGCAAAATGAAACAATGGCTGTGGGATATGACCAAAGCGAACACATAGAAAGGAGAAAGAAATGATAGTTAAGGTAAAATTAGGGCACAGGCTCAAAATGCTTTGAGCTCCGTTCTCACTTATAGAATTAGGAAATGTGGAGACTCTACACCAGATATGAGCGCGAGGTAATGTAGCCACGAGGTTAGGATGATAAACGTCTGGTGATTTTGTGATGGAGAAACTGGAAAATGATGATGCCACTACAATTTTGCCTTCTACCCGATGAAAATTTTAAGAAGATTGTTCTTTAGCAAGCGTTGTCTTAACACTGGAGATGGAGTACATGCCAAACGCGGTTTTCAAAGGTGCCTCAAATTGTTGTTATAGTTTTGAATATACGCGAATGATGAGAGCAAAAAAATATGGTATTCTAGTATTGTTCTTTTGTTCGAAGGCATATTGATTTGTGTACCTGGAATAGGGGAACCATGTCTTGACAATAGACTATGATATCGGTAAGACGAAATAAAGGGTTGACATTGGGTTGACAGTTCGATGCCCTACAGGGTCAATTAAAGGGAATGCCCTAATAAAGTTAATACAAACAGTCAAGCCAATTGTTTTGAGCATTCAACGTATAATTGAGTCTTGATCGATAGGCGTCTTTGAAGGGAGATGATCGAATTATAGCACAGATTTCTGAAGGAATTACCTTGTCAATGTTGAAACATGATATACATGCAATTCTATTAATGAAGGGTAGAAGCTATTTTGGCTCCAAAACAGATCTTTCGTACTGTGATAGCAATGTGTTAGTCAAATATCACAGTCGTTTATTGCAAAATCGACAGTATAAAACGCGTGACTAACACGTGTGTTGGTCAATCCGTACTGCCGTTTTAAAACCAGAATAAATGCGTCCCTGAAAAAGAGAGGCGAAATATATGAACAAATCTCAAGGAATATTTCACAAAGAAAATGTATGATTAAGAGATAAAGATTGAATGGGAAAATGTTTTTACCTGAATAACCTGTAGGGATTAAATAGACGAGAAAAGGAAATAATTGTTAAAATGAAGTGAAGGTCAGGATGAAATGTCAAGGAACTTATTTCACCGAGCATGTGAATATTTGCTGGAAAAGGGGTTATTTTCTTCCAATTCAAAAATCATCTTTCATAAAGAAAAACATGTTGAAAATAACACAATTAGTAGAGCATTTTCTAGCAAGAGGGTGATTTTTCACTCAGGTACAAAATAAAGTAAGGGGATATTTTATTAAACCTGGAAAATCATTTACGCGAAAGGGGTTTTGCCATTTTTCTGAGCAAAGTGAAGTGTACAGCTGAAAGTCAAGTTTGAACTTGCACCAAAATAGTAATTTTCTCAGTTTTGAAAGATCAGAGGGAGAGGAGAGCTTTTTCAGTCTGTGTGGGCAGAGACTAAAAATAGAAGGTATTGAACAAGGTGCAGATCCAGACTTGAGAAGAGGAACCAAGGTGGTATTTTTTCAGATTTTCAAATTTCCAGTACGGTATGCAAGTGCACATTTTTGGAAAATTTTGAAGGAAGAGGAGGAGCCAATTTGAAGTGCAGATTTCAAGATCGAAGACAAGCCTTCTCAGATATTCTTTTAGGGTTTCTATGAGGTTTTTCTCTTTTTGATATATCTATCTCTTCTCTTCTCAATTTTTGAGATTATGAATGTAAGTTTTTGTGGAAGCAAGACTTCCATGTGTATAGTGCAAGATTTTTATGACAGATAGAGTTATTTTAAGTTTATGTATGCTTTGTATTTTTAGTACTTGTAATCATTTTATGCAAGTTAAGAATACAGGTTTGTCCTTCTATTGTTTCCTATACGTAACAATGTTTTTAATGAGATAGCCAATCAATGATTGTGTGTTTTGTCCCATCAAGCCTAGTGTTTATTCTATTTTATGCTTCTCTTTAAGAAAGAAATCAAAGTGTTGGAATAGGATAATGAATAGTATCTTTTGTATGTAGGGTCTTAAGTATGATTGCAGGAAGAACCAATCTAAATGGTGTTGCTGCCAGGCATTGATGCTAAGATTTATGTGGTTACAAACTAGGCTACTAAGTTGTAAGGTTGCGTACTGAAGTTAGACTTTGTTGCCCATACAAGGCACTGGTCATGGGGTTGTTTCCTGTTTTCAGAACCCATTTTATAATCAATGTCTCTTTTTACTTTTTGCATTTCCTTCATGTTTTAGGAGTATGATTAGCATAGAAACCCCCTTCCTCAATGAGTTCTTAGATGCTTACAAATTAAGATTAAAGCCATAACCTTATTATCCATCTTCCATAGTATCTTTCATTGGGATGATCCATTGTAATTTGTAGTGTCATGAGTGTTGTGAAGCCTAAAGTTATTGGACACTGCATAGGTTCACCCACCCAGGTCTTGCAGAGCCAAAAGTGTAGGAGATCTTAGTCTTGTGACTGAATCTCATTCTGTGGCCAAATCCTTCCCCGAGTTTGTCGATGAATTAGAGGTAATTCCTCTAGGACTTGGGAACTATTTGTTTGGGAACCAACAAAACCAAAAGTTAAATTTACAGTCTTAAATTTATGCAACCCCAAAGAAAATATCTTATATGTTGAGACAGGTTATAGTACCTACATGTGGACTTCAATGCAAGGAAAAAATGTTGGTATAATTAATCTTAGCAACAACTATGGACTATGAACTTTAGAGTTTGATGGAAGTTATTCAACAACAGGATCTGGAGCCAGAGTAGTCCTCATCTCCCTTGATAATCAGGTGTTTCCATTTTGTTACAAATTGGAGTTTGAGAACACAAACAATACTATAGAATATGAGGCTCTACTCCAGGGATTGACTACTTCCAGGGAAAAATAAATTAAATAGTTAAAGGTCAAAGGAGATGTTGAGTTAATAGTCAGATAGGTGAGAAATTTATACTCTGTGAAGAACAGTAGACTAAGGAACTACTGGAATAGAGTCTGACTGCATTGAATATTTTGAGGCCTTCACAATATAATCAATTTCAAGAGTTACAAATAGTAGAGCACATTCCCTATCTATATCAACCTCTTTGTTATTGCCTCACCTTGACTTCAAAGATAAAGTGTATAACATAGAGGTAATCTACAAGCTTGGTATGCCTGATAATGTCAATCATTAGCAAGTCTTTAAAAGTGCAAAATAAATTATTGATTTCCTTGAAAAAGCTTCCGCATTTGCCAATATGTTCTTTGAAGGTAGTGCTAAATTGAACAATAATGTTTTGAAAGGAAAGATCTTTTCTGAAGACAAGAAAGAAGATGAGGTAATTCAGTTGAAAGGAAATAAGACCCCTAAAGGTTTGGTCTTTGTGGAGCACTTTTTCAATCAACAAGATCAATATATACAACAGAATAATTCCAACTTAGTTAGAATGTCATTTAAATATAAATAGATAAACTTGGGGACAAAAGATGACCAAAAATGGTTTGCATAGGAAAATTTTTATTCCCCAAATGAGAAGGCAATATTGATCTCCCTACTGACTAAGTACAAGGATTTGTTCCCTGGTGTTATTTTTATCTTACTAAGTTGAGAGATGGAAAAATTCAACACCATATTACTCTTAAGCTGGGCATAACCCCCTTTAGGTAGAAACAAAGAAAATATAATCCTAAGGTGACATAACTATCTTTAATGAGATCGAATAAATTCTCAAGGAGAGGATTATTTACCCCATCAAGCACTCCACATGGGTTACAAATATTATACCTGTTAGAAAAATGAATGGGGAAATAAGAATCTGTGAGGACTTTTGCAAATTAAACAAAGCTACTTTGAAGGCGAATTATCCATTGCCTGTGATGTATCATATACTTTAGACCATTTCCAATTAAAAAATGATGTCCATGTTTGATGGTTTCTCTAGTTAGAACTAGATAAATGTATGACTAGAAGATCAACATAAGCCTACCTTCACCACTCACATCAGGCTTTTCTTCTTACAATAGAATGCCTTTTGGACTTATCAATGTAGAAGCTACTTTTCATAGAGCTACCAATTTTACCTTTGGAGACATAAAGAAAAGATCATAGTGGATTTTACCTAGATGACCTAACAGTTTTCTCTAAGAAAAGGGAGAATCATCTATGTGACTTAGAAGTGACTTTACAGAGATGTCGGGATTTTGGTAATTCTCTGAATCCAGAAAAGTTAGTTTTTACAGTGAGAAAAGGTAAAATCTTGGGCCATATTGTCTCTAGATATGGAATTAAGATTGATCCAAAGAGAGTTTGAGTGATTCAGCAGTTAAGCCTCTATGTCTCCCAGATTGGTACACAATAATTCTTTAGCTAGGTAAAATTTTTAAGAAGATTCATCCTTGATCTTGTTGAATTAACTAGGCACATCGTAGAAATGATGAAGAATAACCCCTTTCAAATGGATCGCAAAATGTAAGAAAGCCTTCTAGGATATTAGATAAGACATTGCAAATACTCCCACTTTATTCCACCCTAATTTTCAGAAGGGTTTCATTGTTTATTCTTAGGCTTTAGAATACACTATGTCATCCATACTATTACAAAGAAATGAATAAGGTATCGAGGTTCTCATTAAGTTCATGTGAATTACCTTGAAGAAGCATGAACTCAAATACTCACCAATGGAAAAATATTAATATGTAGTAGTCAAAGCCCAGAAAAGCTTCAAATATTTATCATGCATTCTCAAATTATAGTCTTTGTCCTATATTTTGTTGTCAAAAGTATCCTAACAAAGCAAGATTTTGGATCTAGCAAAAGGGGTACCTAGGTAGAAAAAGTACAAGAGTAGGGTATGTGCAAGATCAAGGGGGGCCAAAAAGTGGCAATAGAGAAAAAAATGTGCTTTCAACCTTTCCAAACATGCCAAAATCCGCTTTGACTTTTTGTTTGGGTCGGGCGAAATTTGAATTTGGTTTGGTAATACCAAACCAAATCAGATATCCAATTTGTGATGTCACTATTGTGATGTCACCATTGTGATGTCACTAGTGTGATATCATACTTTTCAAATCGGATATAATCGGATATCCGATTTTATCAACATAAAAAATATAGTTTAGTAAAATGGCCATAACTTTTGCGTTTCTTATCAAAATTTTAATTTTTTATAGGCATTGGAAAGGTAATTCATAGACCTATCAAATGGATGATGTAGTTGGATTATGTTATAGAACAAAAATTACTTATAATTGTGTATGGCGAAAATGGATAACAATAATAACAATATTGAAAGGCTAAATGAATTCAACCACAAAACCCTAGCCTAACAATCAGCAAAGATCCACCATAACATATGAAGATTACCTAAGACAATGCAAATCAAATGAAATCACAAAGATTATACCATCACATGTCCAATAGGGTTTTGATCTCCATTCTTCCTATCTCCATTGATCTTGCTTGATATATTTGCTCTCAGATTTTATGTGCACAAGAGCTCAACAAAGAATGGAATGTGGTTGCTAGTAGGATCGTAGTGTAGTCGAGTCCTCCAAATTGTCGATTAGGCTGAGTGATTAGAATGCATAGAATGATTAGGGTTTGATAATGAAGGAAGCATCTCCTTATATAGAAGACACAATATGAAATGGAGGGATAAGATTGAGAGGTGTAAAAAGGAGGTCGGCTAGGATTAGAGGGTAGGTAAAGGAAATAATAAAATAATGAAAGGGGTAGGTAGTGTATGAATTAAGAGATGAATGACATGTGTCATGGGTAGAAAAGGCTAATGAATTAATTAAATAAATAAAGATTTATTTAATTAATAGAAGAAGTGGGATCAATTAACTAAATAAGATATTTATTTAATTTAGGAAGAGGATAATTTAAATAAATAAATGTATTTATTTAAATGAGATATAAGGCTAGAAGAGGATAAATGAATTAATTAAATAAATAAAGATTTATTTAATTAATAGAAGAATTAGGCTTAGATAATTAAATAAATAAAATATTTATTTAATTAGACATGACAATTTTAGGTGTCTACATTTTGCCCCTCTTTGAGACAATGCGGCTTGTCGCGTTGTTTCAAAGAAGATAAGATGAACTGATATAGAGTTGCCCCAGAATGGGAATGATATGCCCCCTCGAGAGATTGGATGAAAATGTCTGGAAAGATCCCAGACAATCTCTCGATAAGAAAGAAAGGCTAGAATGGACTGACCGGATAAAGTGACAGAGTCACGGGATAATGAAGACTGGCTCGGGAGGCGAGGGCTAGGGCTAGGGTAATCTATAAGATAGACCATGGGGGAAAATATATCCTCATTGTCATCTACACATCCACGAGAGCAGAGTGCAGAGAGAGAAAAGAGCAGCAGCAGTCAGCAGCGATGGCTTTCGTGCATAGATTCGACCGTGTTCATCGATTTTAGAGGCCAGCAGAGGCAAGAGAGCCAGTGAGTACCACCAAACCTCCTCGTACTTTGATGCATTTAATTTTGTCATTGATGCATGTCGAATAGGGTAATAAATGCGCTTAGACTAGGGTCCAAAAAGTGTCAAAAAACGTCCAGGCACGTCTGTGCAGAGCATAGGCACGTCTGTGTCAAGAAGGCGTGTCTGTGTTTTTCAGGCGCGTCTATGTAGTCTTTGAGCTCGTTTATGTCATGTAAGCGCGTTTGCATTTGAAAAGTATGAATTTGCATCTTCTAGGTCAAATCGGCAGTTCTATGATGAACATATGCTGTCGATTGGATAAGCTGCTGAGAGGATACACTCAAGCAGGTCCTCTAGGAAGACTAGGATAGATCAAGGCACTTTGTGATGAACAGTGAGTACCAAGATAGAGTACTTTGTGATGAATAGGGAGTACTGAAATATGAGCAGCACTTTGTGATGAACAGGGAGTGCAAATGTGAGTAACACTTTGTGATGAATAGTGAGTGTCACACACGTAGTACTTTGTGATGAACAGGGAGCACTACTAGGATAGAAGCAACACTTTGTGATGAACAGTGAGTGTCACTAGGAAAGATAACCATATGCATTTAGATAAAGAAGTAGCATTTTGTGATAAACAGTGAATGCCACCATGACTGACATGATTGATTTGCTTGACTGCAGGAGTATTTGCCTATGTTGGAGTCACGGGAGAAATTCCCATCCACACAGAGGTTGCGACCAGAGTTGTCACTTGGGGACCGAGCTGCCATTGAGGAGATGGGATTGAGACACGTGCTGTATGTGCCTGAGTTTCGGGCAAACATGGGTTTGCTGACTGCGCTAGCCGAGAGATGGCATTCAAAGACATGCACATTTCATTTGCCGATGGGTGAGATGACAGTCACCCTTGAGGATGTCTACAGGATTCTGCGGATACCGATTGATGGGGAGTTGATTCCGTACGATCAAGATGGAGACAAAGAGGCCCTGAGATGAGTGTTCTAGGATCCAAGATTGGAGATGAGGGCAGGACACGTGGCATGGGATACCATGACATGGATAGGATTAGCACTACCAATACTGTTGGCAGAAGTGATCAGTGAGTTCCTCTGTATCAGTTTTGTACCATTTTGTATAATGATGTAGACACCTGTGGGTGATTGTAGCCATATGATTTTGACATCATTGTATCATAACACTTTATATATATATATGAGATGATGCATCTTTGTAGCAGCTATATGCATGTGTACCTATGTGATGCTTATGATATGGATGCAAATATGTATATGATGCAATGCAATTTTTTTTATTTTTTTTTGTTCGTTTATGCTTTTATATGTGTATGCATGATGCAAATGTGAATGTATGTAATGCAGATGAATATGATAATGCAGATGTAAATTGTGCTAACAGGTGTTGTGTGCAGGATGTGATGCAGTTGTGATATCTATATGTATGTATGAGATGCTTATATGTGGTAATGTAGGTGCAGCTACATGAAATGCAAATGTTTTTGGTGTGTCATTATACTCAGTCATGTGATAGCAGGCTACGCGGACTCAAGAAGGACGATGGAAGTCAATCAAGAAAGGAGGATGAAAGACAGAAGATATGAAAGTGAAAGAGCTTCTTGTGCGTTATCATCATTGAGCTTTATTATGGCAAGTAGGTTATGACAATCGAGGCATATGTTTGACCCAGAAAGTCATTGTACCCATTTGCATGGAGATAAGACAGTCACAAACAAGGAATGCCCCAGTTCATACTAGACTCACAGTGTCCTCATATCCTTGGACAAGTCATAGCATTACTAAGAGACAATCCACAGACAACAAATGCAAATAGGTGACGATACCCCATCCTCGCCTTTCTAGTCAAAGACATCCTGGAGATAGAATCTCTAGTCAAAGACATCCTAGAAAAGCTAAAAGACATGTCAACAAAAGATAAAATCAAAAGAAAACCAAGACTCGACACCAACATCCACTGTAGTCCTCAAGTTTAGTGTCTCTTGTCACTTGTATAAGTCTTATTTGATTATGGTCACAATGTTTACTTTCACAAAAAGGATAGATAGCACTGAACCATATGTTGTCTGAGTCTGTTGAAAGATTTGATTTGTTGAAGCCCATTGTTGCTGCTGTGTCTCATCTAAAACTGATTGAATCCATGAAACTGATACTTTATTGTGGAGAAGATGAAACTTTATTGCGGATCTGTGATGCAAATGTTGCTTGATTGCGGATTGTGCGCGGATAGACTGAAGAAAGCTGGAAGAAACTGTACTCCTTGAAACATGTGATGTTCTAAGTTCCACACCCATCACTAGACGTAGGATTTGCCTTAGCCACAGATAGGATCTGATTTATTATGGATGGAAAGGAATGAAAAGGGAGGTTTATTATGAATGGCTAACCAATCTTGGGTAGATCAATAACAAGTCATGATGGGACTAGGTAATTTTATTATGGATGAATAGGTTGTGAGTGTGTGCAAAGTGAAATGATGAAGAGAATCCTGAAGGAGGGAGGAGCAATGTCTCTACACATGGCGCTGGTGACCCAGTTTTCACCATGGTACTTGCCCAGGGCGCCACCAAAGTGGTTTTTACCGTTGGACGAAACTATTTCTCTTTACTTTTTTTTTTTTTCAATGTTTTTTGTGTCACAAGGCGCCTGTTTGCCAGGTTTTCACCAAGTAACGATTTTTTTGTTTTATAAATTTTTTTTTTTGTATTTTTGAAATTTTTGATTTTTTTGTGTTTTCGAATTTTTTGGATATTCTGAAGAGCTATGTGTAGAACCTGCGAAGGTGCATGCTGTTGATAGGATCTTCCAAAGGTTCACCTTCTGTAGTTGAGAGCTGATATGCTCGAGAGCCATATACTGCTATGATGATGTAAGGACCAAGCCAGTTTGGTTCAAACTTGTCCTTCTTCTCTCTGTCTTGCTGATTTTTAGGATTTTCTCTGAGAACCAAGGCACCCACCTCAAATGTGCAAGGCTTGACTTTATGATTGTAGCTACATTGTTCCTTGACTGAATGATGTGTAGCTTGATTGAATGTCTTCCTTGATGAAGGAACTGAGATGGAATTACTAGTGTGTGGACTATACAGGCCCGTATGCGTGTCACCTGAAGAAGTTTGGGCATCACTGATAGCAAAGTCCTTCGAGGAAGCTCCATTAAAGGTCCATGATGTATCACTAGAAGGGAATGGATGTGTGAAACAAGTGGATGAGTTATGAAGGCTTATGACTATGAAAAGAAGTGAAAGTAGGATAGCATGATGGAGACTTAGGATCAACAAGTATGCTTTTTGAATTAAAATTTTAGAGCTTTTGCCCCCAGTTATTTTGATATTAGGGGAGATCAACTCTTGCTCTTTTTGCTTCATAGGATTTTTATCCTTGACTTTGACTTTTGCAGAGTCCAATAGCTTTTGATTTTTATTTGGACTAAAGGACTTTTCTTTAGTTTTGACTTTTAGATTTTTCTTTTCATAGCTTGATTTTTGATCCCCAATGAGTAAGGGCTTTTGTAATTCTTGTTGATCCAAGTCTGGAAGTGGAGTGGAAATGGAATGAGTGGATGATATGGTAAAGCTATGTGAGTCCTCAAGAGGGTTGGCGATACGCTCAATAGATTCTTTGTTGGAACCATTCTTAGGACTATTGATATCAATAGATGCTTGCACCACTAGAGGAGATTTGCATTTAGACTTAGTAGCCACAACACTAGGTGGTTCACACCCAATTCCTTGGCATTGAAAATTGTTTGTAGGTTGTTCCTATCGACTGAATGCCTTAGGAGATAGTGGGAGTTGATCAACATGGAAGATATATTCACCACATCCCATGCCTTTAACCTTGAATTTTTCTTTGAGCTCTGTTTGTTTTGATGTAGAAGCTTTCAATGATTCTGGATCCACATATGCTGATGAAGGAATAGCTTCTCGATTGGCTGGTATTGTTATTTTGGATCTAGGTTGCAGATTGTTGCAATATATGAATGGATTTGGATCTGCTTTGACAGTCACTTCAACTCCATTGTGTGGAAACTTGATACATTGATGATATGTAGATAGGACTGCCCGCATTTCATGAATCCAAGGACGTCCTAGCAATATGTTGTATGTGAGATCTAGATCAAGTACTTGAAAAACCACATCCTTTGTAACTGGCCCAACTCTGAGAGGTAAGGTGACTGTGCCCTTGGATGAACGCTCTTCATCGTCATATGCCTTGATGGTGATTTTGTTTGTAGAATTCATAGCTTTATCAGAATATCCCAATTGTTTAATTGTGCTCAATGTACAAATGTTTAGACCTGCTCCTCCATCTATCAGGACTCTTTTTATTTGATGTTTGTGAATGAAGGCTTCAATGTGTAGTGGCGCATTATGTGGCTGACTTACGGAGGCATCACTAGCTTCTGTGAATGTAAGGGAGTGTGGAATGGAAAGGTATCCCACCATGGCTTGAAATTGGTCCATGTTTAGATCAGTGGGAATAGCAGTATCTCTCAATATTTTATCAAGAATGGCTTTATGTGCAGGAGATATGCGTAATAGTTCAAGGATTGAAATGAGCGCGGGTGTCTTCCCTAGCTGTTCTACATGGTCATACTCAAGTTTGGTTGATGAAGAAGCAGTGTTTTCAGTTGGAGCACCTTGCAAAGTGAATTTACTTCGGCGAGTTGTAACATGACATTCAGAGGTATGTTCGGAAGAAGATCCAACACCTCTTAGGACAATCTTGGGTCTCTGAGGAGGATTCTCAGGGTTTTTGTTCTTGATGTTAATAGTAGAGATATGATTGTCCATCGAGATATGATTGATAGTTGAATCATAGTTGTAAGGTGCTCTAGTATAGTTGGCTTGATCCTCTGTGGCTTTAGCTTTTCCTTTGTCATGTTTTGGGAATGGTTCCTTAAACATCGCATGTTCTTGATTAGACGAATGTCCCTCAATCTCAATGTCACCTCTATCAATGAGATCTTGTATGATGTTCTTCAGTCGATGACAATTTCCTGTCTTATGACCCTTGCTCTTATGAAATTCACAATATTCATCATCATTCCACCAATTCGGCTTAACCTTTGGTTCATATGGAGGAAAATCTGGAACTGTGATTACCTTGTTTGCCACAAGCTTCTTGAAGACTGATTCAAGTGGTTCTCCCAATGGAGTGTACTTCCTTCATGGTCTAGAAGTTGTTTGAGTATTCACTTGATTGTTTGTAGAACTCAATCTAGAAAAGATGAATTTGGGTCTCACCGCATTGGCATCAACAACACCATCATTAACTGTATTCTTGTTCTTATTCCAAAATCTTGGCTTGTCTTTTCCTCTAAAGTTATCTTTGTTTTCTTTGAATATCTTAATGACTCCTTGTTCAATTAAGACCTTTTCTGTTGCTAAGCCCTTTTCAATAACATCCTTGAAGGTGGACAAACAAGCTTTCCTTAGATCATAGCCAATGTCCTTGTTAACATTTTGTGTGAACATCTCTACCATTTGTTTCTGTGGAATTTCACAAGAGCATCTGCTGGCTAGATTTCTCCATCTTTGCAAAAATGATGCAAAAGACTCTCCCTCTCTTTGCTTGGTATTGCACAAAGTAGTGATTGATATGTCTGTCTCTATATTGTAGGAGAAATGTTGAATAAATGCTTCTGCTAGGTCACCCCATGACTTAATACCAGGTGGAAGTTGGGAGAACCATTCCATAGCTTGATCACCTAAGCTTTGTGGGAATAATCTCATCAAATATGTTTCTTCTGCCGCTACCTCAATGCAAGCTGTGAAAAATTGTCTTATGTGTGCCTTGGGGTCTCCTTTTCCTCTATACTTATCAAATTTAGGCGTCACAAAGTGTGCAGGAAATGGAGGCATTGGAATGCTCTTGTCAAATGGATAAGGACATATGTCTCTCATTGTGTATGTTGGTTTTGGTGTATTTATGTCCTCCATTTTCTTTTGTAAATCTCTGATTTGTTGCTCCAAATTGCTCTTAGGTGGAGATCGACTTCTTGAAGCATACCCCATGTTTGAGGCACCCATTGTAGGAGGAGCATATTGCATGTATGGATGATATTGATCATACACATGTTCATATGGAGGAGGTCTATATTGATGCGGCATATATGGAGCACTTGGTATAGCTTCATGTTGAGGAACCCCATATCTATTTTGCGCATGTATACCATATTCTACAGGCATGTCATGTTCTAATGTGTTGCCCCCAAATTTGACACGGGGTTTCCTTGTGTCCAAATTTTGAGCATGCCTTTGAATGTCCAATTGTTTTGGTTGATCCATAGCTTGAGCATATCTATCTGCATAAGACTTCCATAATGGTCTTCGAAGGTAAGTATCATATGTTTGAGCATGTGTATGTGGGATTTCTGGTTTTTGAAGCAAAGCTGATGGTGATTCAGGTACCATATGTGGTCCTCTATTTCCTCCACTATTAGGTCTCCTTTGATCCATGTTGGAGTGAGTTTGTTGCAAAGGTCGGTTTTCCATAAGTTGAGACATGTCAAAATCATGAGGTATCTTGGCTCCACTTTGTGCCATCATGTGTAAGAAGTATTGTCTATCCCTCCTCATTATTTCTTCAACCAATCTATTGAAATGGGGATTCATAATGGATTCTTCTACATCTGCTGAATGTATTGAAAAGTTGTCCACATTGTCATTGTGTGTAGCATTGTTGTTTGTAGTGTCTGCATTTTCCACATTTGGAATGTTTCTATAAACATCCATGTCAGGCAATGTAGTGTGCTCAGGATTGAAAAATAAATTGTTATCATACTCATAAGAGCTCATGTTTGTGGATTCTTGAGCCTCTTTAGCTTTTCTCCTAGATTTTTGAAGATGGGTTTCAACCATGAACTAGGTATTTGACCAAGATGTGAGAGACTAGATGAAAAATGGAAAGAGTATGGAAGACCAAGAGTTGTATGGAGTGTAAATGAATCTGAGGTGTACTTGCAATGTCCAAAGTGTAAGACCAAGTATGCATGTAGTAGAGTAGGTGTGACTTCCAAAGAGAGGATAGTTTCTCTTGATGAGGTAAGTTGACCTTGACTCTAAGTAAGACCAAATGAGACCCAAAGGTAAGAAACCTTGATGAGGGACCACTTAGCAAAGTGTAGTTGTATGTAGTGTGTTGACAAAGTATGATGAGGACAAGCAAGTGACCTTTTGACTCAAGTTTAGACAATTGTGAATGTAATGAGAGATGTAAAGCAATGATGGGCTGTGTGAGACCCAAAGACAGGTTGAATGCTAGATGAAACCTGAAGAAACAACCTAGGAAGCTCAAGTATTCCGAAACTGATTTCTTTTGTTTGCTGGACTGTAAAATTTTTCCAATTTGTGAAGTTGTTGGTTGTGACCAAATCTGAATGTTTGACTGTTTTTCGTGACAAGAGGACACAATGTTGTTGAGGACTCAATGTTTGCAAGTGTTTAGTCTTCAAAATGACTCCAAGAAAGTGTGTTGTTTGATGTAAAATTGTTTTGCATACACTTGAAAACACAAAAGACACAATGTTTTGTTGTTTGGTCTTGAATGTTTTGAATGTTTAAAATAAGTCAAGCACAATTCTTATGGCTGGCCAAGACAATAGTTGTTGATCCCACATGAGGTTTTACCCCCGAGGCTACGCTATTCAGAGCGGATACTTAGATGCTTGACCTCACTGGCTCCACCCTCGGCACTCACTTCTCGAGTCAGCCAAGCATCAGTCCCCACAAAAATTCCCCGTGGCAAACTTTGTATCTCTACTAAGAACCGTATGTGTGTGGGCCGCTACCAAAGGTCCGACCTCCTGCCCCAACAACTAGAAGGATTTGGGCTTCTAAAACAAAAAGGTGCTAGTAAGGGCATCCGCTCGTGTGGCCATACATGCGGCACTTTCAGCTTTGTAAATATAGAAGGCTCCCAGCCGGTAGGGGTTACGCCCTACAAATGATCAAATAAATTTGATCAAACAGGTTTATGGGGAGACATAGTGTCGGTATGAACTAATCAGCACACGTTATCCATAGTTTTCACCATGAATACATTTGATTATAGTGGTTCCGAAGAGGTGGGTTTTCCTCGCTACCACTTGGGTCGTTCTCTTCTCACTAGTAGTCCTAATGACCACACGGGAAGACAGGCCCTCTAAAGATTGAACAAAAAGAGCCTATTGCTCAAGACACAAAAGACAATGATTCAATTTTAGTGCACCAATTGAAGTGTTTTCTAGTCTATGAAAACAAGGCACACAATAAAAATCCAAAAACCCTTGCCAAGGATCTGCAACAAAGATTTATTAGTAGTTTGGATTGTTTGAAATAATCACCCCTTAGTGCAAGCACACAAGTTAGGTAAATTTTAGATCCAAAAGACTTTGTGAAATAGGGGCCTTCAATAATGCGTTTTGTTGACCAATTCAAAGATCTGATTCATCATAAAAAAGGATCACCTGTTAAATTTCAAGAGATTTCCAGAAATGTAAGAAAATCCAAAAAATTTGCTAATTTGCTCCAAAAATTAATTGTTTTATGAAAAATCATAAAAAATTCATATAAAATGCAAAATCGATCCAAAAAATCTGAAATTTTTATTGGAGAGTCTTGATGGTCTTCCAAACTTGCACAAAAAATTTTCTGCAACAAATCCAAGCAGTTTGTGAGATATGAGTAAAATAATGCAAAACCCTAATTTTCAAAGAACTAATTTTTGAGGAATGATTTTGCATCAAATTTAAAATAACAAAGAACAGATCCTGTGTATAATTTTGAGTGTTTATTCTATTTTATGCTTCTCTTTAAGAAAGAAATCAAAGTGTTGGAATAGGATAATGAATAGTATCTTTTGTATGTAGGGTCTTAAGTATGATTGCAGGAAGAACCAATCTAAATGGTGTTGCTGCCGGGCATTGATGCTAAGATTTATGTGGTTACAAACTAGGCTACTGAGTTGTAAGGTTGCGTACTGAAGTTAGACTTTGTTGCCCATACAAGGCACTGGTCATGGGGTTGTTTCCTGTTTTCAGAACCCATTTTATAATCAATGTCTCTTTTTACTTTTTACATTTCCTTCATGTTTTAGGAGTATGATTAGCATAGAAACCCCCTTCCTCAATGAGTTCTTAGATGCTTACAAACTAAGATTAAAGCCATAACCTTATTATCCATCTTCCATAGTATCTTTCATTGGGATGATCCATTGTAAGTTGTAGTGTCATGAGTGTTGTGAAGCCTAAAGTTATTGGACACTGCATAGGTTCACCCACCCAGGTCTTGCAGAGCCAAAAGTGTAGGAGATCTTAGTCTTGTGACTGAATCTCATTCTGTGGCCAAATCCTTCCTCGAGTTTGTCGATGAATTAGTGGTAATTCCTCTAGGACTTGGGAATTGTTTGTTTGGGAACCAACAAAACCAAAAGTTAAATTTACAGTCTTAAATTTATGCAACCCCAAAGAAAATATCTTATATGTTGAGACAGGTCATAGTACCTACATGTGGACTTCAATGCAAGGAGAAAATGTTGGTATAATTAATCTTAGCAACAACTATGGACTATGAACTTTAGAGTTTGATGGAAGTTATTCAACAACAGGATCTGGAGCCAGAGTAGTCCTCATCTCCCTTGATAATCAGGTGTTTCCATTTTGTTACAAATTGGAGTTTGAGAACACAAACAATACTATAGAATATGAGGCTCTACTCCAGGGATTGACTACTTCCAAGGAAAAATAAATTAAATAGTTAAAGGTCAAAGGAGATGTTGAGTTAATAGTCAGATAGGTGAGAAATTTATACTCTGTGAAGAACAGTAGACTAGGGAACTACTAGAATAGAGTCTAACTGCATTGAATATTTTGAGGCCTTCACAATATAATCAATTTCAAGAGTTACAAATAGTAGAGCACATTCCCTATCTATATCAACCTCTTTGTTATTGCCTCACCCTGACTTCAAAGATAAAGTGTATAACATAGAGGTAATCTACAAGCTTGGTATGCCTGATAATGTCAATCATTAGCAAGTCTTTAAAAGTGCAAAATAAATTATTGATTTCCTTGAAAAAGCTTCCGCATTTGCCAATATGTTCTTCGAAGGTAGTGCTAAATTGAACAATAATGTTTTGAAAGGAAAGATCTTTTCTGAAGACAAGAAAGAAGATGAGGTAATTCAGTTGAAAGGAAATAAGACCCCTAAAGGTTTGGTCTTTGTGGAGCACTTTTTCAATCAACAAGATCAATATATACAACAGAATAATTCCAACTTAGTTAGAATGTCATTTAAATATAAATAGATAAACTTGGGGACAAAAGATGACCAAAAATGGTTTGCATAGGAAAATTTTTATTCCCCAAATGAGAAGGCAATATTGATCTCCCTACTGACTAAGTACAAGGATTTGTTCCCTGGTGTTATTTTTATCTTACTAAGTTGAGAGATGAAAAAATTCAACACCATATTACTCTTAAGCTGGGCATAACCCCCTTTAGGTAGAAACAAAGAAAATATAATCCTAAGGTGACATAACGATCTTTAATGAGATCGAATAAATTCTCAAGGAGAGGATTATTTACCCCATCAAGCACTCCACATGGGTTACAAATATTATACCTGTTAGAAAAATGAATGGGGAAATAAGAATCTGTGAGGACTTTTGCAAATTAAACAAAGCTACTTTGAAGGCGAATTATCCATTTCCTGTGATGTATCATATACTTTAGACCATTTCCAATTAAAAAATGATGTCCATGTTTGATGGTTTCTCTAGTTAGAACTAGATAAATGTATGACTAGAAGATCAACATAAGCCTACCTTCACCACTCACATCAGGCTTTTCTTCTTACAATAGAATGCCTTTTGGACTTATCAATGTAGAAGTTACTTTTCATAGAGCTACCAATTTTACCTTTGGAGACATAAAGAAAAGATCATAGTGGATTTTACCTAGATGACCTAACAGTTTTCTCTAAGAAAAGGGAGAATCATCTATGTGACTTAGAAGTGACTTTACAGAGATGTCGGGATTTTGGTAATTCTCTGAATCCAGAAAAGTTAGTTTTTACAGTGAGAAAAGGTAAAATCTTGGGCCATATTGTCTCTAGATATGGAATTAAGATTGATCCAAAGAGAGTTTGAGTGATTCAGCAGTTAAGCCTCTATGTCTCCCAGATTGGTACACAATAATTCTTTAGCTAGGTAAAATTTTTAAGAAGATTCATCCTTGATCTTGTTGAATTAACTAGGCACATCGTAGAAATGATGAAGAATAACCCCTTTCAAATGGACCGCAAAATGTAAGAAAGCCTTCCAGGATATCAGATAAGACATTGCAAATACTCCCACTTTATTCCACCCTAATTTTCAGAAGGGTTTCATTGTTTATTCTTATGCTTTAGAATACACTATGTCATCCATACTATTACAAAGAAATGAATAAGGTATCGAGGTTCTCATTAAGTTCATGTGAATTACCTTGAAGAAGCATGAACTCAAATACTCACCAATGGAAAAATATTCATATGTAGTAGTCAAAGCCCAGAAAAGCTTCAAATATTTATCATGCATTCTCAAATTATAGTCTTTGTCCTATATTTTGTTGTCAAAAGTATCCTAACAAAGCAAGATTTTGGATCTAGCAAAAGGGGTACCTAGGTAGAAAAAGTACAAGAGTAGGGTATGTGCAAGATCAAGGGGGGCCAAAAAGTGGCAATAGAGAAAAAAATGTGCTTTCAACCTTTCCAAACACGCCAAAATCCGCTTTGACTTTTTGTTTGGGTCGGGCGAAATTTGAATTTGGTTTGGTAATACCAAACCAAATCAGATATCCAATTTGTGATGTCACTATTGTGATGTCACCATTGTGATGTCACTAGTGTGATATCATACTTTTCAAATCGGATATAATCGGATATCCGATTTTATCAACATAAAAAATATAGTTTAGTAAAATGGCCATAACTTTTGTGTTTCTTATCAAAATTTTAATTTTTTATAGGCATTGGAAAGGTAATTCATAGACCTATCAAATGGATGAGGTAGTTGGATTATGTTATAGAACAAAAATTACTTATAATTGTGTATGGTGAAAATGGATAACAATAATAACAATATTGAAAGGTTAAATGAATTCAACCACAAAACCCTAGCCTAACAATCAGTAAAGATCCACCATAACATATGAAGATTACCTAAGACAATGCAAATCAAATGAAATCACAAAGATTATACCATCACATGTCCAATAGGGTTTTGATCTCCATTCTTCCTATCTCCATTGATCTTGCTTGATATATTTGCTCTCAGATTTTATGTGCACAAGAGCTCAACAAAGAACGGAATGTGGTTGCTAGTAGGATCGTAGTGTAGTCGAGTCCTCCAAATTGTCGATTAGGCTGAGTGATTAGAATGCATAGAATGATTAGGGTTTGATAATGAAGGAAGCATCTCCTTATATAGAAGACACATAATGAAATGGAGGGATAAGATTGAGAGGTGTAAAAAGGAGGTCGGCTAGGATTAGAGGGTAGGTAAAGGAAATAATAAAATAATGAAAGGGGTAGGTAGTGTATGAATTAAGAGATGAATGACATGTGTCATGGGTAGAAAAGGCTAATGAATTAATTAAATAAATAAAGATTTATTTAATTAATAGAAGAAGTGGGATCAATTAAATAAATAAGATATTTATTTAATTTAGGAAGAGGATAATTTAAATTAATAAATGTATTTATTTAAATGAGAAATAAGGCTAGAAGAGGATAAATGAATTAATTAAATAAATAAAGATTTATTTAATTAATAGAAGAATTAGGCTTAGATAATTAAATAAATAAAATATTTATTTAATTAGACATGACAATTTTAGGTGTCTACAATAATAATTTAAAGTTAGTCCTTCAATTTTAAAACTTTAAATACTCGCAAATTTTGCATACAAAGTCTCTTTTTTTTTTCCTATCACCTCCTTTATCTATCACTTGTATATCTATACTTATATAATATATTTTATATATCTCTTTGTTATCTACTTATGTCACTTATTTTCTCATTCCATGTAGATAAATAAATTCCCAAGTTACATGCATCTCTGCATATATCTCCATCTTTCTATTCATATCTCTTCGTCTCCCACTCCATCATTGTCACTCCTTATTTCTATATTTCTCTCTAATAATCTCTCTTCTCTCTATTTATGTCCCTCCTTTACCTTATCCTACCTATACTTATATATTACTTGTCTCTATCACCTCCTTTCTCTCCCTATCTTGTCCCCTCTCTCTATATCCCTATAGATCTATCTTCATGTATATTTATATTTCATTATCTCTAAATCTCACTTATTCACTCTATCTCTCCCTCCATTTATCTTACTCTCTCTATCATGTTCTATCCATATCTATCTCTATCTCCATCTTCACATCTCCATCTCTTTCCCTATCAATATCTCTTTTTATATGTTCCTCTATCTTTATATATATTCCTCTATACATGATTAATCTACTTCTCTGTCTCTTCCTCTATCGCCCTCTTGAAGTATCTTTCCCTTTCTCTACTCTTATCTCTTTATTTACTCGATCTTTATATATCTTTTGCTCTCTCCCCACATCCTTCCCTATAGTGCCTTTATATATCTCTATATCTTCCTCTTTTTCTCTCCCCCTCTCTATCTATCCCTATCTATAATTTCTATCTCTCTTTCTCACTCTCTTGCACTATCTATATATCTCTATCTATCGATATTTCTCTTCCTTTATATCTCTCTATCTCTTCCTTTTTTTATCTCTCTATTTACCCCACTTTGTCCATTTTTCTCCATCTCTTCATATATCTATCTTTGTCTTTACCTCTCTCTTTCTCTATATCTATTCACCTCCCTCTCCCTTTATCTTCATCTTTTATCTCTATCTTCCTCTCTCCTTTTCAATATCTAGATATGTCTACTTATGTCTATCCATCCTTGTCCTTTAGTTTTTCTCCCTCTCACTTCATACTCCTTAATATCTATATCTCTATTTATGTCCTTGTCCTTTAGTTCTTCATCTCTCTTCACCTTTATATCTCTCCTTATTCAAAAATTAGTATATATGGTCTCCTAAGGGGTTATATCATGTCCTAAGGGGTCATAGAACATCATATGACCCCTTAGGACACAATATGACCCCTAACGACACCATATTGTCTCCTAAGGGGTCATATGGTGTCATAAGGGGTCATAAAACACCATATGACCCTTTAAGACACAATAAGACCCCTAATGACACCATATGGTGTCCTAAGGGGTCATAAGATACCAAATGACCCCTAGTGACACCATTTGGTGTCCTAAGGGGTCATAAGACACCAAATGACCCCTTAGGATACCATACAACCCCTAATGACACAATGTGGTATCCTAAAGGGTCATATTGTGTCCTAAGGGGTCATAGGACACCATATGACCCCTTAGGACACCATACTATCCATAGCACCATATAGTGTCCCAAGGGGTCATATGGTGTCTTAAGGGGTCAAAGAATGTCATATGACCAATTAGGACACAATACGACCCATGACGACACCTGAGGGGTCATATAGTGTCATAAGGGGTCATATGACACCATATGACCCCTTATAACATCATATGTTCCCTTACGACACCATATGGTGTCATAAGGGGTCATATAATACCATATGAGCCCTTATAACACAAGAAGACCCATAACGACATGATATGGTGTCCTTAGGGGTCATATGGTGTCAGGAGACACCATATGACCCCTTAGGACACAATATGACCCCTAACGATACCTAAGGGGTCATATGGTGTCCTAAGGGGTTATATGATGTCCTAGGAACCATTAGGACATAATATGACCCCTTAGCACACCATACAACCCTTAATGACACCATATGGTGTCTTAAGGGGTTGTAGGACACCATATGACCCATTACGACACAATATGACCCCTAATAACACTTAAGGGGTCATAGTGTGTCCTAATGGGTCATAGGACACCATATGACCCCTAACGACACTATATGGTGTCTTAAGGGGTCATATGGTGTCCTAAGGGTTCATAGGAGACCATATGACCTATAACGACCCAAAATGACACCTAATAATACCTAAGGGGTCATATGGTGTTCTAAGGGGTCATAGGAGACCATATGACCCCTTAGCACACCATACAACCCCTAATGACACTATATGGTGTCCTAAGGGGTCATAGAACACCATATGACCCCTTAGGAGACCATACGATGCATACTAATACTATATGGTGTCCTAAGGGGTCATAGGATGTCATATGACCCCTTAGGAGACCATATGACCCATAACAACACAATATGGTGTCCTAGAGGGTCATAGAACACCATACGACCCCTTAGAACACCATACGACCGATAACGATACCATCTAGTGTTTGAAGGGGTCATAAGACACAATATTACCCCTTAGGATATAATATGACCCCTAATGACGTCATATAGTGTCCCAATGGCTCATAGGACACCATATGACCCCTTAGGACACCATACGACATGATACCACCCTTTACGATACCATATGGTGTCCTAAGGGGTCATATGGTATCCTAAGGGGTCATATAACACCATATGACCCCTTAGAACACAAGAAGACCCATAACGACATGATATGGTGTCCTGAGGGCTCATATCATGTCATGAGACACCGTATGACCCCTTAGGAAACAATATGACCCCTAACAATACCTAAAGGTTCATATGGTGTCCTAAGGGGTTATATGATGTCCTAGGAACCTTCAGTACATAATATGACCCCTTACATACCATACAATGCCTAATGACACCATATGGTGTCTTAAGGGGTCATCAAGCACCATATAACCCGTTAGGACACAATATGACTCCTAACAACACCTAAGGGGTCATATCATATCCTAAGGGGTCATATAACACAATATGACCCCTTATAAGACAAGAAGACCCATAACAACATGATATGGTGTCCTAAGGGGTCATATGGTGTCAAGAGACACCATATGACCCCTTAGGACACAATATGATCCCTAACGATACCAAAAGGGTCATATGGTGTCCTAGGGGGTTATATTATGTCTTAGGAACCTTTAGGACACAATATGACCCCTTAGCACACCATACAACCCCTAACAACACCATATGGTGTCGTAAGGGGTCGTAGGACACCATATGACCCGTTAGGACACAATATGACCCCTAACAACACCTAAGGGGTCATATTGTGTCGTAAGGGGTCATAGGACACCATATGACCCCTAAAGACACAAAATGACACCTAACTATACCTAAGGGGTCATATGGTGTTCTAAGGGGTCATAGGACACCATTTGACCCCTTAGCACACCATATGACCCCTAATGACACCATATGGTGTCCTAAGGAGTCATATGGTGTCCTAAGCGGTCATAGAACACCATTTGACCGCTTAGGACACCATACGATGCAAAATAACACTATATGGTATCCTAAGGGGTCATAGGACACCATATGACCCCTTAGAGGACCATACAACCCATAATAGCATAATATGGTGTCTTAGAGGGTCATAGAACACCATATGACACCTTAGAACACCATGGGACCCATAATGACACCATGTGGTGTCTTAAGGGGTCATAGGACACCATTTGACACCTTAGCACACCATATGACCCCTAATGACACCATATGGTGTCCTAAGGAGTCATATGGTGTCCTAAGGGGTCACAGAAACACCATATGACCCCTTAGGACACCATACGATGCATAATGAGACTATATGGTGTCCTAAGGGGTCATAGGACACCATATGACCCCTTAGAGGACCATACAAACCATAATAGCATAATATGGTGTCTTAGAGGGTCATAGAACACCATTTGACCCCTTAGAACACCATATGACCCATAACAATAGCATGTGGTGTCTTAAGGGGTCATAGGACACCATTTGGTCGCTTAGCACACCATATGACCCCTAATGACACCATATGGTGTCCTAAAGAGTCATATGGTGTCCTAATGGGTCATTGAACACCATATGACCCCTTAGGACACCATTCGATACATAATGACACTATATGGTGTCCTAAGGGGTCATAGGACACCATATGACCTCTTAGAGAACTATACAACCCATAACAACATAATATGGTGTCTTAGAGGGTAATAGAAAACCATATGACCTTTTAGAACACCATACAATCCATAACGACACCATGTGGTGTCTTAAGGAGTCATAAGACATAATATTACCCCTTAGGACATAATATGACCCCTAACAACATCATATAGTGTCCTAAGGGGTCATAGGACACCATATGACCCCTTAGGACACCATACGACCCCTTGCGACACCATACCACCCTTTACGACACCATATTGTTTCCTAAGGGGTCATATGGTATCCTAATGGGTCATATAACACCATATGACCCCTTAGAACACAAGAAGACCCATAACCACATGATATGGTGTCCTAAGGGGTCATATGGTGTCTTCAGACACCATATGACTCCTTGGGACACAATATGACCCCTAATGATATGCAACGGGTCATATGGTGTCCTAAGGGGTTATATGATGTCCTAGGAACCTTTAAAACAAAATATGACCCTTTAGCACACCATACAACCCCTAACGACACCATAGGGTGTCCTATGGGGTTGGAGGATACCATATAACCCGTTAGGACATAATATGACCCCTAACAACACCTAAGGGGTCATATTGTGTCGTAACGGGTCATAGGACACCATATGACCCCTAACAACACTATATGGTGTCTTAAGGGGTCATATTGTGTCCTAAGGGGTCATAGGACACCATATGACCCCTAACGACACAAAATGACACCTAACGATACCTATGGGGTCATATGATGTTCTAAGGGGTCATAGGACACCATTTGACCCCTTATCACACCATATGAGCCCTAATGACACCATACGGTATCCTAAGGAGTCATATGGTGTCCTAAGGAGTCATGGAACACCATATGACCCTTAGGACACCATACGATGCATAATGACACTATATGGTGTCCTAAGGGTTCATAGGACACCATATGACCCCTTAGATGACCATACAACCCATAATAACATAATATGGTGTCTTAGAGGGTCATAGAACACCGTATGACACCTTAGAACACCATACGGCCCATAACGACACCATGTGGTGTCTTAAGGGGTCATAGGACACCATTTGACCCCTTAGCACACCATATGACCCCTAATGACACCATATGGTGTCCTAAGGGGTCATAGAACACCATATGACCCCTTAGGACACCATACAATGCATAATGACACTATATGGTGTCCTAAGGGGTCATAGAACACCATATGACCCCTTAGAGGACCATACAACCGATAACAACATAATAAGGTGTCTTAAAGGGTCATAGAACACCATATAACCCCTTAGAACACCATACGACCCATAACGACACCATGTGGTGTTTTAAGGGGTCATAGGACACCATTTGACCCCTTAGCACACCATATGACCCCTAATGACACCATATGGTGTCCTAAGGAGTCATATGGTGTCCTAATTTGTCATTGAACACCATATGACCCCTTAGGACACCATTCAATACATAATGACACTATATGGTGTCCTAAGGGGTCATAGGACACCATATGACCCCTTAGAGGACTATACAACCCATAACAACATAATATGGTGTCTTAGAGGGTAATAGAACACCATATGACCTTTTAGAACACCATACGACCCATAACGACACCATGTGGTGTCTTAAGGGGTCATAAGACATAATATTACCCCTTAGAACATAATATGACCCCTAACATTGTGATATAGTGTCCTAAGGGTTCATAGGACACCATATGACCCCTTAGGACACCATACGACCCTTTGTGACACCATACCACCCTTTATGACACCATATGGTTTCCTAAGGGGTCATATGGTATCCTAATGGGTCATATAACACCATATGACCCCTTAGAACACAAGAAGACCCATAACCACATGATATGGTGTCCTAAGGGGTCATATGGTGTCATCAGACACCATATGACTCCTTAGGACGCAATATTACTCCTAACGATACCTAAGGGGTCATATGGTGTCCTAAGGGGTTATATGATGTCCTAGGAACCTTTAGAACAAAATATGACCCTTTAGCACACCATACAACCCCTAACGACACCATATGGTGTCCTAAGGGGTTGTAGGACACCATATAACCTAAGGGGTCATATTATTTCCTAAGGGGTCATATTATTTCCTAAGGGGTCATATTGTGTGCTAAGGGGTCATAGGACACCATATGACCCCTTATCACTCCATAGGACCCCTAACGACACTATATGATGTCCTAAGAGATCATATGGTGTCCTAAGGGGTCATATAACACCATATGACCCCTTAGAACACCATATGACACATAATGACACCATATGGTGTCCTAAGGGTTCATAAGACACTATATGACTCCTTAGGAGACCATACAACCCATAACAACATAATATGATGTCCTAGAGGGTCATAGAACACCATATGACCCCTTAGAACACCATACAATATATAACAACACAATATGACCCCTGAGGACATAGTATGACCCCTAACAACGCTATATAGTGTCCTAAGGGGTCATACAAAACCATATGACCCCATAGAACACCATATAACCCCTTAGAAAACCATACGACCCTTTACGACACCATATGATTTCCTAAGGTGTCATATGGTATCCTAAGGGGTCATATAAAACCATATGACCCCTTAGAACATAAGAAGACCCATAATGACACGATATGGTGTCCTAAGGGGTCATATGGTGTCATGAGAGGTTATATGATGTCCTAGGAATCTTTAACACACAATATGACCCCTTAGCACACCATACAATTCCAAACGACACCATATGGTGTCCTAAGGGGCCATAGGACACTATATGACCCGTTAGGAGACAATATGACCCCTAACAATACCTAAGGGGTTATATTGTGTCCTAAGGGGTCATAGGACATCATATGAGCCCTAACGACACTAAATGACACCTAACAATACCTAAGGGGTCATATGGTGTTATAAATGGTCATAGGACACCATATGACCCCTTAGCACACCATACCACCCTTAATGACACCATATGGTGTCCTAAGGGGTCATAGAACACCATATGACTCCTTAGGAAACCATACGATGCATAATGAAACCATATGGTGTCCTAAGGGTTCATAGGACACCATATGACCCCTTAGGAGACCATACAACCCATAACAACATAAAATTGGTGTCCTAAGGGGTCATAGAACACCGTATGACCCCTTAGAAGACCATACAACCCATAACGACACCATGTGGTGTCCTAAGGGGTCATAAGACACAATATGACCCCTTAGGACATAATATGACCACTAACAACATCATATAGTGTCCTAAGGGGTCATAGGACACCGTATGACCCCTTAGGACACAATACGACCCCTTAGGACATAAAATAACCCTAATGACACTTAAGGGGTCATAGGACACCATACGACACATAACAACACTAAATGGTATCCTAAGGGGTCATATGGTGTCCTAAGGTGTCATAGGACACCATACGACCCATAGCACCATATTGTCTCCAAGCATATGGTGACCTAAGGGGTCATATGACACCATATGACCCATTAGGACACAATAAGACCCCTGATGACACCTAATGGGTCATATATGGTCGTAAAGGTTCATAGGACACCATATGACCCCTTAGGACACCATACGACTCCTTGCGATACCATATGGTGTCCCAAGGTATTTTATGGTATCCTAAGGGGTCATATAATTTCCTAATGGGTCATATGGTGTCCTATGGGGTTTTAGGACACCATATGACCCCTTAGGACACCATAAGACCCATAACGACACCATATGATGTCCTAAGGGGTCATATGGTGTCCTAAAGGGTCATGGGACACCATATGACCTCTTAGGACATAGTATGAGCCCTAACAAAACCTAATGGATCATATGGTGTCTAAGGGGTCATACGATGTCTTGTGACCCCTTAGGACACAATATGACCCCTTAGCACACCATACAACCCCCAACGACACCATATGACCCTAAACCCCTTAACACACCATACGACTTGTAATCACACCATATGGTGTCCTAAAGGCTCATAGAACACCATATGACCCCTTAGGACACCATAAGACCCTTTAGGATACCATATTCTCTCTCACATTATTTCTTTTCCTCTATTACCCTCAATCACCTCTCTCCTCATATGGGTTTATAGATACTTCCCTCTCCCCCTCTACCCACCCCCTAATTACTCTCTATTTCTCTCTTCACCTGTGTCCCCATCTCTCTTCTCTCTTTGTTGATACTTTCCCGTCTCCCCCTCTCCTCCTACCCCCTAATAATCTCAAACTCTCCCTCCCATTCTCTCTTCACCCCAATCACCCCTCCCTCTCTCTCTTCGCCTTCCACCTAATTACCTATAGCTCTCTCTCTCTCACACTCTCTCTTCCCCCAAATTAATCTCTCCTTCTCACCTCTCTCCCCCTCTCCTTTTTTTGATACCTCCCTATGCCTCTCCTTGTCCCCTCTGAATTTTGTTGCTAGAGATGAGAATGAAATGCAGAGAGACTAGTCTAGATCTTAGGGAAGAGAGAGTGACATAGAGGAGGAAATTATGAAGAGGTAGAAATATAAGCACCTTGTAGAGCTTGAGATATTTAATGAGTTATTCATTGATAGTTAGAGATATACGTCTAGAGAGAGATGTATAAATATTGTCAAAAGAGAGGGAGGAAGAAACAAATAGGTGGTGTGATAGGTTTAGGAGAGAGAGGTGGAGAAAGGAACAAACATAGATAACATGGTTTATCAGAATTTATCAAACTCAATAAAATTCATAAATTTTTTATTATTAATTAATTACTTATTTAGTTTAATTTGAGATGATTGTTACAAAAATTCATGCAATAGGGAAATCATATGAAAAAGTCATGAGTTTTTTATGTTTTAAAAATGAAGGATGAATTTAAATGAATTATAATTATTTTTTAAAACAAATAATTGAAAATATAGCTATTCCATATCATAGAGCTCTTAATTAACTTTCCAATGCCTGTAAAAAATCAAAATTTCGATATAAAATGCAAAAGTTATGCCCAATTTACTAAAATATATTTTTTTATTTTTTCAAAAATCGGGTATCCGATTTTATCCAATAAAATCCGATATCCGATTTTAAAACATAAATTTTGCCCTCCATATTTTGGTTCGGGTTTGCTTTGGGATTTGGCTTGGAATTGACAAGCCTGGAAAGTCAACTGAAAAAAACATGTTTTTCAGTATTCCTTGATTTTCCAGACTTTACACTAGTGGTTGATGACTTCTTTTATAGCCAAAATTGATAAAATGAAAAGGGTTTTTTAAGGATGTTCTCATCTTTCCAACAATATAAGGCTTGTCTTATTTTGACTAATAAATAATTATTATTTATTTTCTAATTGAATTCTGACAAAAGTCCTGATTGATAGACTGATTGAAAAATACTCATAACTTTCAAACCGCATAACATTTTTTGAATCTGAAACATGCGTCACATCCTATGCTTCATCTACTATAGGGAAAAATTAAAAAAAAATTAATTTCATAAGTTTTTGACCAAGTTAAGGTGGTCAGACGTAGGAGTTTCTGAATTTCTGAAAAATTGTAGTAAAAATTCATAAATAATTATTTACTTTATAAAAAATTATAAAAAGATATGTGTCACATCCGGACATGAGTCTAATAATACTTATATTATAAATCTTATAAAAAAATATTATGATTTGATTGTGATTAGAGTGGTTAGACATACACCTACTTCTTATCTTTTTCCTAAAATTTTTGTACCACTGCATTGAAATTTAAAATTTTCATCAAATAGAATTTTTTTTTTCAAAAAACCACTAGTAGCTTAGAAACTACATTCAATTTTCTATAGATTCTCTTCTTACATTTTTAAAAATAATGTTCATAACTTATTCAATTTTTCATGTCAAGTTGCAAAACTCTGATTTTTTGAAATTTCATTGCCACTTAAGGGCTTGTTTTGGCACACCATGATCCAGCACATACCCAGTACGATATTGATATTGTGCAAAATAATGGTTGAGTGTAATCCTTAGGAAGATGATGTCATACCGACAGTCCTTTTTGTTGGGTACAGTTGTTGTTGCACTAAAAGGTCGACTTATCAATGCCCACTACAAACACCAGACATAAAATCCATAGGAGGTGGTTAAGCCTTTCCGCAAACCCACCACTTGTGCTACACAGATACCAAGGGTGCACACCTTGCAACAATCCCCCTGTCAGTGCAAGTGGGGTTTAAACGTGCGACCCATCTCTAATACCATTTGTTGGGTATGGTTGTCATTGCACCAAAAGGTCAACCTATCAATGCCTGGTATAACCACCAAACACATAGAATCCACGGGAGGTGGTTAATCCACGTCACAAACCCATTGCTTGTGTAGCATAGAGACCAAGGGTGCACACCTTGCAACACTTTTTGCCAGGACTACCAATGAATGGTTCTCAAATGTAGCCTTATTTTTGACATATGGTGAGTGTCCACCATCACTATCTCCCAAGGAGAAAAGAAACTTGAAATTAAAGGTGGCTAAGTATGTTTCGTGGGAAGGAAATCTTTATAAAAGGGGTATAGATGGCATGTTCTTGAAATGTGTGGATAAAGGTCAACAAAAGAAGTTGTTGGAGACTTTTCCTGATGAACCATGTGGAGGAAATGTTTCTATATCGATGACCACTTTCAAAATAATTTGTCAGGATTTTTATTGGCCAGGTATGTTTAAAGATGCCTATGATTGGGTATCAAAATATGAGAAGTGTTTGAAATTCAGTAGTAGACCTCAATTAACAACACTTCCATTGAGACTTGTAGTCATTGATGAACCATTCCAACAATTGGGCTTGGATTTTATTGGACCTATAAATTGAAAATCTAGTGTGGGTGATACACATATTCTTACAGCCACAAAATATTTCACTAAATGGGTAGAAGTGATCCTTGTAAAGCATAAAAATTCGGAAGTTGTGATTGACTTCTTGAAAGAGAAAAATTATGGTCAAATTTGGAGTGCCTAAAAATATTGTGGCTAATAATGCTAGTAGTTCTATTATGAATCTGGAATTAGCCTTACCCACTCTTTAGATTATTACTCGCAAGGAAATGGATAGGCTAAATCAAGCAATAAAACCTTGATTTTAATTATGATAAAATAAGTGAAGGAAAATCAAAGATTGAATAAGAAATTATATGATTCCTTGTAGCCCAATAGAATCACTTACAAAAGAGAAATTGGTATGTCTTATTTTCAATTAGTATATGAAATCGACCGTATGATGCCTATTCTTTTAGAGTTGGTTAATCTTGATTTGCAAAAATATATTGAAGATGATCAATTACAATCCTCTCTGGAGAGAAGGATTATGTACCTAAATAAACTTAAAGAACATACAAGTGAAGTAGTTGAAATAATTACAAAACATCGATTGTCAGTCAAACGGGTTTTCGATAAGTGAGCTAGACAGACAATTGTTTTATTGTGAGATCACTAAAGAGAACGAAAGGGAGCTCATACAACATATATTAGATATAAAAAGTTATAATTTTTCATCCCATGTATCATTGGAAAGTTTGTTTCACCAACCTTATAGTGGTGTAGGTCAATATGCTCGAATTTTATATTTATCAATATTTTTTGCAGCTTGAAGTAAACCCTTATTTTTTGACTTCTAAGCTCATAACCTTTTACCACAATCTCTAATTTCAATAATTATTGCAACATTGGATAGCTATTGAAGACCTATATTATTTAGCCTATGCACTTTTTCCAATTTCAGCACCAAGTACTATTTAATTAGTTTCTTTCAAATTGTGGTATTTTCTTGATAACTTGGACATCGTAAGACTTGGAGAGGTACAATTTGAGGAGGGGCTTCATTTTCTAGTTGCACATTATATTTGGAGTTTTCTATAATTAAGTGTTGGTTTTATTTTTGAGATTGTAAAGAATTGTCATTGTCTATAATGAGCTTAAATCATTTCATCCTTGTCTAACCATCTTGACGATGGAAAACTAAATATAATGGGGCGATGTAATTATCACTCATATTTGTTGGCTTAATTTTTCCCACACTTGTATAATATTGTTCCTCTACATAAAAATCCTAGTAAGATAATTGCTTGAAATTTCAAAAGGGATCATGTCTTAGGAGTTATTTCTATGCATGTAGATGATGAGATCCAAGCATTATTGATTTTGAGTTTCCTTAATCTTTTAGAAATAAAATTTGGGAGATATATATGGAAATATTGATAATAATCTATTTCTAGATGATCATATTTTAAGTTGCAATGTGCCACTTCACTCTTCAAAGAAGATACCCCATGATTGTGTTCCTTTGGAGGTTTTTGACACGTTGACTAGGAGATTCTTGATTATTTTTCAAAGATATTTGATCTACCTCCACTTCTATTATTTTATTATCCAATTTCATTGATCGACACTTGCATTATTCCTAAGCAATAGATTGCCAATTTTTAGATTTTATTGGGAGACATATTTCAGCATATTCATCTTTCGTGTTTGTTCTACATTAGATTTCACATAATTCTAGTTTGTCACCTTCCTTATTGATTGGGAATGTGTACTTGATTGGATTGTGGCATTATCATCATTTCACTTGGGCAAGGAGACACATGAGCAATTTTGAAAGACACCATCTTCATTCTTAACCTTTAATTTCCTACATATCTTGCATGGCAACCATACATGCATCTAGATGTGGGTTTGTTTATGCCTAAAGGGAGGCAAGTTGTTTATAAGAATTAGATCTTATTTTTCTTCACAAACTTACCATTTTTGCAATCAATTATTTACTATGGGTGAGCTACTTAGTATATCACTTTCCCTCCTATGGGGGGGCTATTGATTGGATCCTCATAGTGGATGTAATTATTGGGAGGTATTGATGTTAAGACCTCTATACATCACTTTGTCTTTCAGTTTTACATGATTTGCATTATCTCTTTATTGGAGAGACCTTTAGTTCCACTGCATTTTTTCCTTTTCTCTATTTGTGAGAGATTAGTCGTGTGCTTAGTTGTGCACGGGTACCTAACATAGCCTAGTTGTCAGGACTTATATTGCATTCTTCATATTACAATTGCATCATTTGCATAATAGTTCCAATATCTAAGTTGCAATTAATGGAGGGCATTGGTGTGAATATGGTTTTATCCTAACTAGTTCATAAGTTAAAATCCATCCATTTATTAAGTTTACTTAAGCATACATTACTTGTCAATAAATGGAATTTACATATTAAGCTTACTTAAGTTTGCTTGTCGTAAGTTACCTACCATAAAGTTACTTTATGTAACTTGTCATTTAATATTGTTCATAGAATGATGTTAGTTATCCTAGGTGAAATTCTAAACTTGATATGATTCATGTCTCATTATTTAATATTTGTAACAAGGTAGTTGTAATCCTGCCTTATCACCTTGCTTATATAAGCAATGCTCATTTTTATATTGTTGGCATATGATGAAGCGGTGATAATGTATGTTGTCAGTGATATCAATAAGTACTCAAGCAAGTGAACTAGTATGAACTGGTATGAAGATCAAAAGTGGTTATGGTCAACCGCGGTGGAGTGGACTGGTGTCAGGGTTCACTAAGTGTGACTACTGGTTGGTAGTCTTAGTTCAGCTATAAGGTTACCGGTTTGGCTTGTGTGGTGCAATCGGTTAAGTTTTGTGACCAGTTAGTAAAGGAATAAGGATAAGGATCAAGATTCCATGTCAGATGTGTGCACGTGAAGGATTTATTTGTGGTTATTGTGCGTGAAGATTGAATGCATTGAATGACTACCTCGAGAATAAGCATTTTTCTTAGTGGTGTGTGAAGAGTGCGTGATGGGTTATTGATTTTTAGATGCAGTGAAGATTGGACGATGCAAAATATCTTGAGATCTATTTTAGATCATTTCATTCTATGTAATGTGTTTGGACAGTCAGGATTGGAATGCTTGTAAGTGTAAACTTGAACTATTTAGGGTTAAGGGTTTATGCTACTGACCTAGTTGTTGTCTATAAGGTCGTTGAGTTTTGTTATTGCAGTGGTTGGAAAAATTTGTATTTGTGTCCACGTATTGGAGATTTGATACTTGGCGAACCAGAGTGAGGAATCTACAGAGTGTGATTGCAGAAGAGAGAAACTTAAAAGGATATTCCTTAGCAAGAAGTGTTGTTATCAGATCGGTGTTTTACCTGTTGTCTTCTAACCATTTCAACAGAAGGTAAATCCCTTGACCGGGTAGCTTTAACAGCCTTTGTTGTAAATCCTCTAACTAGGTGGCTCAAGGTTATTGAGTTATTTAAATCCTCTAGTGAGGTAACTCCTAACCAGGTTTCACCTTTAACATGGTATATAGCCATCCCTTAACCGGGTGATCCCTAAGAGGATTAGTTCCTAATAGGACCTTTATTGTAAAGTCTTTAACCAGACTAGGCTCCTAACAAAGTGGACTTCAAAAGAGTTCACAAACAGCTTGTGGGTATTCATTCCCACCATGGTTTTTCCCATTTGAGTTTCCACGTGAAAAATCTGTGTTATGGGTTCTGATATTTTCATGTAATGATTGTGTGGTTTTGATTAAGTTAGATATGCATGCATTGTTAAATGGTTGTGGTATTATTGGTTCAACTCATGCATGATTATATTAGTGAAGTAGTTATCAAGGTTTGAGATGTATTGAATGCTATCTAAAGTTTTTTTGTTTAACCGGTATAGCTATGGTTAAGTTCAGTAGTGAAGACAACCGGTCAATTGTGTTTCAATATGACAAAGTGTTGAAGCAGAATTTTTTGTATGTACTGATTCACCTCCCCCCTCTCAGTACTGGTTAGGACCTTAGTAGTTCATCATTATTCATCAATTGGTATCAGAGCACATCCAGGTCCTCGGTGATATAAGCTTAACCTCTTGAGGCAAAAGATCATGTTTTAATGATGAAGAGGGAAGGTCCTAAGTTTAACAGGGACAACTTTAAAATATGGAAGGATGGGATGAATATACATATCAAGAGTTTGGGTGCACAACACCAGAACTATGTTGAGAATGCCTATATAATCCCCTCTGGCAATCTAACCAATGATTAGAAAAGAGAGATACAAGAAAATGGGCAAGTCATGGAAGCCCTTATTAGAAGCTTGTCCAATGTAGAGTTCATTGATGTACAAGATAAGGACAATCTGAAAGAAGTATGGGACAAACTGGAATCCATTTATGGTGGTGATGAACATGTCAAGCAGGCTAAGGAAGAAAGCCTTAGAGGAAAGTTTGAAGATATGAGGATGGTTGAAGGAGAGACCATTCAACAGTATGGTATAAGAATCAAGATAGTGGTTGGAGAGATCAAGAGCACTAGTGGAACAATTGATGATGCCACTATTGTCTATAAAGTTCTGAGATCACTTTTACTAGTCTATGCAATCAGGGTTGCCACTATTCAGGAGCTAAGGTCTATCGACAAAACCAAGGTATTTTTAGACTCTATTATTGTAAAGTTGTTTGTATATGAATTGAATAGATATGATGGTAGTGTTTAGAAGGCCGAGTCAGCATTTAGAGCATCTATTTCCTCCGCACTGACTAGGAAAGGAAAAGAGGTCATTACCAGTTATGAATCTAGGCCAAGGAGAGATATGGATGATGAGGAGATTCTAATGGAGTTTGAAGCTCTTCTTGCAAAAAGACTTCCAAAAGGCATCAGAAAATACAAAGGTAAGCTTCCTCTGAAGTGTTTTTCCTATAATAAGATAAGATATATAGTTGTTAACTATCCTAACAATGACAATAAGGATAAACCAGAGAGGTTTAGGAAGTATAAAGGAGTAGGTAGGAGAGATTGTCTTGTTGCAGTAGATGGAGGTGTTAAAGATGAGGAATATGAGGATGAAGAGAATGAGGACATAGTGTTGTGGTTGTCAAGGAAGAGTTGTCTGACCATAAATCCCTTATCTCACATATTGACAACTCTAACAAGTGGATCATTGATAGCAGGTTTTCTCACCACATGACCAGTGACCGAAGAAAGTTTTTGTCTCTTGAAGAATATGATGGTGTTGTTGTCCGGCTTGGAAATGATGCACCTTGCATGGTGAAAGGAAAAGGATCCATCTCACTAAATGGAAAAAGTAGTACAGATGATGTCTACTGGGTGGAAGGCCTTAAGAACAATCTTTTGAGTGTTTCTCAATTGAACGACAAAGGACTCATATTGGAATTCAAACATGGAGTCTGTAGAATAATTGGAAAGAGTGGTGAACTTATTGCCACCGGTAAGTAGACTAGAGGAAACCTATTTCAGTTGAATGCCAAGATTAGTCAGTGCCTGATGGTGAAATTTGATGACAGTTGGATATGGCATAGGAGACTTTGTCATATAAATTTTGACAATATTATAAAGGCTAGTAAGATCAAGGCAGTAAGAGGATTGCCTTTGCTGAACAAACCAAAAAATGCCTTGTGCAAAGAATGCCAACTTGGGAAGATATCTTCCTCAACATTCAAAGGTAAGTCTTTTTCTACGAAGAACTTACTTGATCTAGTGCACACTGATTTGTGTGGTCCGATGAAAACTAGAAGCATTCAGGGAGAACAGTACTTCATGATTCTTATCGATGAATTGATCAAGAATGATGTGGGTCACATTCTTGAAAGACAAATCTGAGGCATTTGGAAATTTCAAAGCATTTAGGGCATTGGTGGAGAAGGAGAGTGGTAGAAGGATAAAATGCCTAAGGACCGATCAAGGAGCTGAATTCACTTCTGATGAATTCAATAAGTATTGCGAGCAGAACGGGATTAAGAGACAATTGTCTGCCCCAAGGACACCACAATAGAACATCATAGCAGAAAGAAACAATAGGACTGTGGTTGAAGCGGCCAGAAATATGTTGATCCAAGGAAATGATTTCAAAATTTTAGCCTAAGACCGCTAGAGAGGCACTTACCAATGAAGACTAGATAAAGACAATGGAAGAAGAGTTGGACCAGATAGAGAAGAATGAAACATGGTCCTTGGTACCCAGACCTGAACACAAGAATATCATAGGTACCAAATGGGTCTTTAGGAATAAGTTGAATGAAGAAGGCATAGTGGTAAGGAACAAGGCAAGACTTGTATGCAAGGGATATGCTCAGGAAGAAGGAGAAGAGTATGGAGAAACCTTTGCCCCAGTGGCTAGACTGGAAGGTGTCCGAATGCTACTTGCATTTACAACATTCAAGGGATTTAAGGTATACCAGATGGATGTGAAGTCTACCTTCTTGAATGGAATCCTAGAGGAAGAAGTGTATATTGAGAAACCATATGGGTTTGCTTTGTCAGAAGATAGTGACATGGTGTGCAGATTATGCAAGGCCCTCTATAGATTAAAACAGGCACCAAGGGCATGGTACAAATGGTTACACTCTCATCTTGTGTATATAGGATTTCAGAGAACAAATGAGGATAGCAACATCTACCTCAAATCTGAAGGTGGTCAGATTCTGATATGTGAGTATTTGTACATGATATAATCTTTGATGGAGATGATGATATGAGTCATGCATTTGCAGATGAGAAGAAAAAGGACTTTGAGATGTCTTTGATTGGAGAATTTTTTTTTCATTGGTCTACAGATTTAGCAGATGAAAGAGGGTATCTTCATTACCCAGTCCAAGTATATCAAAGAGGTATTGAAGACCTTTGGCATGCAGGAGAGAAAACCACTTGGAACGCTGATGGTGACTAGCTCCAGACTAACAAAGGAGGATGATACAACATTGGTGGATGAGAAGGAGTATCGGTCAATGATCGATAAGTTGCACTATGTGGTGCACACAGACCGGATATTGCTCATGTAGTGGGCATAGTAGCCCATTTTCAGAAGAGTCCAAGAGAATCCCACTTGGTAGCAGTAAAGAGGATTCTTATATACCTGAAAGGGATAGTTGATTATGGATTGTGGTATCCATACAATGGTGACTTTGATATGAAAGTGTATACTGATGCAGATTGGGCAAGTAATGTGGACGACCGGAAGAGCACAACCGATGGAGCATTTTTCCTTGGTGGAAGACTAGTCTCGTCGACGAGAAAGAAGCAAAGCTATATTTCATAGTCTATAGCTAAAGCGGAATATGTTGCAACATTTATGAACTACACTCAAGCAATCTGGATGAAGCATGTATTGAATGGCTTCAAAGTGGTTATATCTGAACAGGTGAGTATATTTTGTGATAATACTAGTGTAATAAATATTTCCAAAAATTCGGTATTGCATGCTAGGACCAAACATATTAAGCTTAAGTATCATTTCTTCAGAGAAAAGGTCCAGAATAAAGAGGTTGTGTTAGAACATGTTTCCAGTAAGGAGCAGCTAGCAGACATATTCACTAAGCCCTTATCGAAGACTACATTTATCTATTTGAGAGGTGCATTAGGGGTTCTGCCCCTTCATGAAGTAAATTAAAGATGTGTGCCCCACCTCAGTCAGGTACTACTGTGTCAGATATTATAGGATTGATGTGTTGAAGGATGCTACTCCATAGGGAGAGCAACATAGTGGAGCCCGGAAGCTTGTTCCTCCACTTTGGCGTTGTTGTCAAAGGGGGAGAAGATATATGTTTGAAGTTCAATATGCAAAGGGGAGATGAAATAAGTGGTGTGAGAAGTGATTGAGAAAAGTGCACACTGACCAGTCCAAGTGGTGGTGGTGATCTTTTAAGTTGAACCGGTATATGTTATTGAGAATGGTGCAAATACTAAGCAATGATACACTAAGTATTGCCATCAATGCCAAGGGAGCAGATTGTTGGCATATGATGGAGCAGTGGTAATGTATGTTCCATTGATGTCAATAAGTCTTCAAGTATGTGAACAGGTATGAATATCAGAAGTGGTTATGGTCAACCAGGATGGAGTGGACCGGTGTCAGGGTTCACTAAGTGTGACTATCGGTTGGTAGTCTCAGTTCAACTCTAGGGTTATCGGTTTGGCTTGTGCAGTGCAGTCGATGATTTTTTGTGACCATTTAGTTAAGGAATAAGGATAAGGATCGAGATTCCATGTCAGCTATGTGCACGTGAAGGATTTCTTTGTGGTTCTTTCATGTGAAGATTGAATGCATTGAATGCCTACTTTGGGAATAAGCATTTTTCTTAGCGGTGTGTGAAGAGCATGTGATGGGTTATTGATTTTCAGATGCAGTGAAGATTGGACGATGTGGAATGTTTTGAGATATGTGATAGATCGTTTCATTCTATGTAATTTGTTTGGACGGTCAAGATTGGACTGCTTGCAAGTGTAAACTTGAAATATTTAGGGTTTAGGGTTTATGCTACCGACCTAATTGTTGTCTATAAGGTCGATGAGTTTTGTTATTACAGTGGTTGGCAAAAGTTGTATTTGTGTCCGCGTGTTGGAGATTTGATACTTGCCGAACCAGAGTGAGGAATCTGCAAAGTGTGATTGCAGAAGAGAGGAACTGAAAATGATTTGCCTTAGCAAGAAGTGTTCTTATCATATCGGTGTTTTACCTGTTGTCTTCTAACCATTTCAATAGAAAGTAAATCCCTTGATCAGGTAGCTTTAACAAACTTTGTTGTAAATCCTCTAACCAGGTGGCTCAAGGTTATTGAGTTATTTAAATCCTCTAGCGAGGTAAATCCTAACATGGTTTCAACCTTTAACAGGGTATATAACCATCCCTTAACTGGGTGATCCCTAACAAGATTGGTTCCTAATAGGACCTTTATTGTAAAGTCTTTAACCAGACTAGGCTCCTAATAGAGCGGACTTCAAAAGAGTTCACAAATAGCTTATGGGTATTCTTTCCCACCATGGTTTTTCCCATTTGGGTTTCCACGTGAAAAATCTATGTGTTATGGGTTTGAGATTTTCATGTGATGATTGTGTGGTTTGATTAAGTTAGATATGCATGCATTGTTAAATGGTTGTGGTATTACTGGTACAACTCATGTGTGATTATATCAGTGAAGTAGTTATCAAGGTTTGATAACTATTGAATGTTGTCTGAAGTATTTTTGTTTAAACGGTATAGCTATGGTTAAGTTCAGTGGTAAAGACAATCAGTTAGTTGTGTTTTGATATGACAAAGTGTTGAAGCAGTTTTTTTTGTGTGCACTGATTCACCCCCCCTCTCAGTACCGGTTAGGACCTTAGTAGTTCATCATTATTCATCATATATATTGTATCATATCAATTGAATCATTCTCATAACAATTAAATCTCATGTTCATGAAAACTCATCTTGTAATATTCTCCTATGAAATGCATGTTTCTTATTTGATCAATTACAATATGCACAACTTCATTTGAATTCTTTATTTTTACAACATAAACAAATAAATATATTTAAAAATAAATAAATAAATCAAATAAGTTTAAAATAAAATAAGTTTTTAATTACAAATTGAATGTAAATAAGACTAAATAAATATAGATTGAGTGAAATAATTTTACCCACATGTATTATTTACACTTCTAGTGAATAGATGTGTGAATCTCTTTCCTATTTTATAACAAAGCAATTACCTTCTAACTTTCTTCAACTACTAAATCTACTTCTTTTAATCAGACAAATCTACTTCTTATTGCTATTTTAAAATGAGAAGAGAAAACACATAATAATGAACACAAAATAACTAAAAGCAAATTAAGGCAAACACATATAATACATAACACAATATTTATGTTGTTCACCATAAAAATGGCTACATCCACTTGCAAGCAGGGAATAATTTCTATTAACCAATCTACTATACATGCGCTCCACACAACCATTATATGATCATATTCAGCTATGAAATGAATAGTTTGGAGAAGGTGAAAGGTCATGACCATTGGGCTTCATATACCCACCAATCTCCCTCATGAAGACCAACTAGCATAGCCATGCATTAGCATCCTGCTTCCATTTTCAAAATTCACATTACAACCAGCCTCCTAGATTTTATCTTCACGATCTTCTGCTCGCATACACTTTTTTTTATATTATAAATAGAGAGACCAAAAAATATGTTTATATAGATGAGTTTAGGGGAGGCAGGGCCTCAACAGTGAAACCAAAAAGAACTAGACGAGTGTCATATACAATGCACTAAAAGAAAGCTCCAAAATAAAGTTGCCATAAGGAACTAGAGGAGGATATCATCCTGGTCTTCTAGCCATATGGTCCACCCTTGTGGTCCTTCCATCCAGACCACCTTCTTCCTTTCCATGATTTGTATGCACATGTCAACCTTGTTGAAGGGGGGAGCTCTGGTATCTTGAAGTTCTTTAATCAGTTTCTTAACTGCACTCTCGAAGGTAGTTTGACTTTCTATGATCCTTGCCCATTCATAACCATCTTGTATCTTGTATATAAACATGGCGGCTCGGCCTTCTTTGAGGAACCGTAGGAGTTTGTTTCATTCAACATTCATTAGGAAGCAAACCTGTACAACAATTTTATAATGTGTGAGTTTTAAAAAAAAACTAGTAAGTTCCCTAGCATTACCTTGGAACTTCTCCTCATTTCTGAGTTTCCAAATAAACCAAAGGATAAAAGAAGACAAAATTGCCAAATTAAGTTAGCATCCTTTTTAAGATTATGGATGAAACCAGTAACTATATCATAAGTGAAGACATGCTTAGTAATGGATATTCCAAACATTAACCGTATCTCCCTAGCAAAAAGGCAGTCAAGGAAGATGTGCCGAGTGGACTCAGGTTTATTGCAGATAGAACAAAGATCATATGCAACTAGATTATTCCTAATAGGCAATCTATCCAGTAAGAGTTTCCATCTGAAACACTTGATCTTAGGGGGGATGGGAGATTTCCAAAGGTTCTCAAAGGTTTTATACCAAGCGGTAGGGCTGTGGTGGACATTCCATAGGGTGTTGACATGGTCGATCACAGAGGTGTCCTGGTTAAGCAGGTTGTAGATAACTTTGGATTTAATTTTTGGGAGGGGGAAGCCATCCTTCCAAAGGAATGAGAGGTACCTGTGTGTGTCAACATGAGTGTTTTTAGGGAGATTGAGGGTGTTATAGGCATTCCTAATCATATTGTAGGTCTGCTTATGCGAAGCAGGGAGATTAAATTTACTACTAAGTTCCTCCCAGGTGATGACATTGTCATTTTCTAGGATATCCATAAGATACTTGATCCCCTTGTTATGCCAGAATCTAGCAGAACAACCTTGGGTTAAGGCCAGTGGCTTAGAGTTGTGGTGGAGGTTCCACCATATTGACCTTTCACCATATATAGTGTTGTCACAGTCAATGCTAGAGTTGCATATAAGTCTACGCACATGCTCCCAGGCTTTCCAGATGGACTTAAAGAGCCAGGTGCCTTGGACAGACACCGAGAAACTTCCAGCAAGTAGATCATTGAGTGGGAGGAGTTTCCATGATTTGGCAACCATGGGGAATCCATTTTGAATGTTGTTTCTTATAAGAATCTTCCAAGGTTCTTGCCCATCTAGTGCATGAAATATCCATTTGGTGGCAAGGGAGATTCCTTGCAGCTTAAGATCCTTAAGGCCCAAACCTCCAAGTTTTTTTGTCTAAGTGGGACCAGGCCCATTTTACCGCATGGGCCTTTCTTTTGCCCTTACCATCAGACCAGAGAAAGCATCTAATAGCCTTTTGAATTTCATAAATTTGATAATTGTTGAACATCCAAACTGAAGAGTAGTAGATACTGTATGAGGAGAGGATTTTTTGACATGCTTGAACCCTACCTGCTAGGGAGAGGATCCTATTATCCCACTTGTTGAGCTTCTTATCAATTTTCCCCTTAACCTAGATCCACATGTCTCGAAGAGAGGGGGAAATAGAGAAGGGGATACCAAGATACTTGACAATCATGTTGGGTCCTCCCCATGAGTACCCGTCTTGCTATAGCCAATCTGGAGGTTCATCCTTCTAGCCAAGTAAAATAGATTTGGAGCTGAAGATCCTGGCTCTAGAGGCTTTACTAAAGGTGTCAATTTTTAGGTTGAGGGAATCGATGTTTTGCCTAGAGAGCTCCAGGAAAAGAGAGGTATCATCAGCAAATTGGATATTCAACAATTCAGATTCATCCGACAGCACGATGCCATGGACTCTAGGAGATAGAGTATTATCTCTAAGGAGATAAAAGAGGGCATCTGAGGCAATAACAAATAGAGGGGCAAGAGGGCAGCCCTACCTTATGGATCTAGAGACAGGAATAGGCTGGGATAGGGTTCCATTAACTTCAATCATGGCAGAAGCATCTTTGAGGAGAATTTAGACATAGTCACAGAACTCGTTAGGGAAGCCAAAACCTCGGAGCATCATGAGGATGAAATCCCACTCGACTCTGTCATAGGCTTTTTCAAAGTCCACAAGGAACATGACAACGTCCTAGTTAGAGGTTCTGGCCCATTCCATGGATTCCCAGCTAGTGACAAGGTTTTCTAATATGTACCTGCCTTTAATGAATCCAGTTTGGGTAGAGAAAATGGATTTTGGAAAAATCTTTTCAAGGCGGGTAGCTAAGGCTTTGGCAAGGATTTTATAGGAGACGTTGAGGAGGGTGATTGGCCTCTAGTTCTTAATGAGTGCTTTGTCTCCTTCTTTAGGGATGAGTTTAACAATACCTTTATTTATGAATTCCCCTAGAGTGCCATTGTCAAGAGCTTCACTGTATATGTCATAGAGGTCATGCGTGACCCATTCAAGATTGGCTTTGTAGAACTCCGCAGGGAGAACATCAGGGCCTGGGGCCTTATTATCCTTGAGGGCTTCAATGGCATCGGCAATTTCTTGTATAGAGATCCTAACTTTGAGGAGGAGAGCATCATCTTCAGAGATCCTTTTAGGGACGATGGTACTACATTTGTGTCGAGCCTCTTTCGAGGCCACATTATCTTCTGACGTAAAGAGAGTTCTATAGAACATTTCGAAGGCCTCTTTGATATCATTGAGATCAAGGAGTTCCTTGTTGTCTACAGTTATTCTATCAATTTTTACTCTATTTTGTTTCTGCTTAAGGAGGTTAAAGAATATTTTGGAGCCTTTATCTCCAAATCGAAGCTAGTGGTTGCGAGCTCTAATGAAGGCTCCCTTGATTTTGACCTGCTGGTGCTTCTTAAGATGTCTCTAGCTTTAGAGACATTCTTGGCCAGGGTGGGGGAGGAGGGGTTAGTCTGAATATCCTACTCTAGGGAATGGAGGCGATGGGTGAGAGTTTCTTCTATGGCTCTAGAGTCCTTGGCTCTCTTTTGGCCAATGGTTTGGAGTACTTTCTGCCAGGAGGAGACATTCCTTGTCCACCTGAGAGTTTAGGATTGGGGGGCTGAGGTTGAAGGTTGAAGAGCCTGACCACCTTAAGGGCACCTAGAACATCTTGGTCTTTGAGGAGGGAGGTGTTGAGAATAAATTTCTTGCTATAGGGGCTACTGATGGGGATAGCGTTTCTAGTGTTAATGACTGCAAGGATAGGGAAATGGTCAGAAAGGGTAACTAGCAGGACAACAACCACACTCCCCAAGTGGTTAGGGGAGAAGGAGAAGAAGTCGTTGTTAACATAAAATCTGTCCAGTCTGGAGTAAATATGATTGGAGCCTTGTTGAAAGTTGTACCAAGTGTACCATAGGCTAGAAGCAGCATTTTTAATGCCCTCAAGGGGGTCAAATAACTGGAGTTTTTGTTTAAGTTTGTCCCAGTGAGGTTTTTCTACTTTTTTCCATTCAAAAGGAAGTCCCCCAGCCTTGTCATCTTGATGCTCAGTCATATTAAAGTCACCAACCACTATTCAGGGGATACTTGGGAGGGAAGTCAACCAGATCCAAAGGGACACTCTTTCCTTGTAGTCATTAGGTGTGTAGATAGAGCAAACGCCAAAGCTGGAGCCCCTAATATCTAGGGTAGCCCAAACTGCTCTGTTGCAAGGGGAGATCCCTTTATCTGTAATGTTGCTTGCCCACTTAGGGGAGATAAGAAGGCTAACTCCTCCCTTTCCTTTCGAGTAGTTGGTGCAAATTTTGATTGCATCTCTCTAGATAAAGTCAAGTGAGCTGTCAAGATGGAAACCCACGGATTTAAGTTCTTGCAGCATCAAGAAATCTATGTTCTTGTGGTGGCTCAGAGATCTTTTGATGACAAACTTCCTATCAGGCGACTCAAGGCCTCTAATATTCCAAGAGATGTATTTCATTAGAGAGGAGGGTTAAGAGGTTCAACTAGGGAGACCGCAAGGATCTCCAACCTTGTTTTTATTCTTGGAGCCCATAGGCCTACCTTTTTTATTAGTCAAGGAGGATCCTTTTATAAGGTCGTCCTCACTAACTTCAGATAGTTCATTCCTAGTAGCTGCAATTCCTCCTATGTCGGACCCAGACATCTGGGAGTCTGGAAAGCCAAGGAGCACTGTGCTAGACCTAATTTCTTCAAGACCCTTATTGGTGTAGATTACTTCAATAACATGATTATCTTCTAACTCTTTGAGCATAGAGGCTGTTGAAGGGTTGGTGATGTTAACTTCAGGGGTAAGCCCTGCAGGTGATGAGGAGTCCGAATTCTAAATCTACTTCGTATTAATCTTCTCCAAAATACGTCAAACCGGAATAAAAATCAAGCACTGGACCATGACATTACAATTAGCAATGTCTCCAGCAATTGATAAATCGACAAGTGTGAGGTATAGCAATCTTCTCTCCTCATCCATATCATTCTTAAACATTCAACCATCTGCAATGACCTGTTCGTATTCTTTGAAAATCTGTACAACAACTGAATGAGCCTCCAATAAGTATTACCAAACACCCATCGAAGTCAACATTTGTTCATCCACGTAGGAAGCAAGCATACCGCCACTGACTGTCCTACTCATCCCCATTCCAATCAAACTATCTTTATCTTCCTGCTTCATGGGCTTCAACCAATATTCCTGCGGCACCAAGAGATTGTTCGCACACCAAGGAGATATGGTGTCTTGCGTTGTTTTCTCCACACCCAAATCACTTACCGAAAACCCCTCTAGTTCCTCACCAAGTTTAATCACCACACAATTTTTATACTCGGGCTCTGTCACAAACAATTTAGGCTTGGCCCAAATCGACAGAAAAGGACATCCCTCGGCCAATACCTCCCTGAAGTTCTAATGCTTGTCCCTTTTCTCTTCCTCCACCTTGAAGGTTTGCATTTGACCTCCAGACTTCTCCCAGCTCTCATAATCTTGGTTTGCAGGAGAAATTGCCAATATAATACTATTAAGCTTTTAAACATAACTTCGAACCCTGTTTTCAATGTCACCAACAATGTTCTCTGGTTGTCTCTCTACAACAACCTTAGCAAAATATGTAATCTTTTTGTTGGGATGATGAAGAAATTCTGCATATTCAGGTGTCCCTTCGTTTATTTTGTGAAGTTGTAGTACAAGGGGCCTTTTTGTCACAATACCTGAACCCCACGGTAAAAAGTCCCTTCCCACAATGCTCTCAACAACAGATGATTTTCCCAAACTATGGCCTTCCACCACGACCACAGAAGGAAGGGACTCCCAGAGCGTAGGAAGGGCACTGTCACCGCCATAGTCCCCAAGAACTGTACAAGCCCTCTGAATTCTATTTACTAGTCCGATTAAATTTTCCATGGTCGCTATTCTGATCTGCTCTACTCTGCTATCGAATCTCAAATCCGTACAAGTGACAACAGGGAACTGTACCTTAATAGGCTCAAGCAACTTAATGGCAATATCCAACCCACTGACTTCTTGTGAACCACCATCGACCATACTCACAGAAATTCTGAGATGGACATGATATTGACCAATTTTGACTATGTGTGTTATCTTGAGCAGCACCTCCAGCCATGGGTTGTTAATTTTTCTCAGAGATTAATGGTGATAGAGACCTCTTATTCCAGTCAATGACCCTCTGCTTCGAATTGTTGGTAGAAATATTGACCATCTCCCTTCCATTAGCTACCACGAGCCCTGTATTGCCAAGCATTTTCTCCAACCGATAAACATCATCCATAACAATTTTGATGCCCAGGACCTCCGAGCACTCCGCACGCTCCTCACCCTACACAAACAAATTGTCAAAATAGTCTTGCGCACAAAAGTGTACAATCAGAGTCTTTGTTATCCACATCCTCTATGTCCACCTCCATTTTTTTCTCGAGGCTTCTGAGCTCCATAGCCGAAGAAACTAACCGCTCACATATTTGATCTCTCGCCTTCACTTCCTTTTTCTCCATGAGTTTTAACTCAGTCTCTAGCGTAATTATAGTCACCCGACCATGATCTATAGCCACAATTTGTATCACAGGCTCCTCCTGTACAATTCTCAACATCTGCAACATTGTATTACTGGCGAAAGGCCCCTTCAATTCCTTGTCGTCACTATCTGATTGCTGATCTTTGCAATGCCTCACATCCCTCTTCAAAAATGCTTGGCGATTCTTGGTGGGATATGTTACTTCTTTGGTCTTTAGGGTCTCCTCGCATATTGCATCTGCAGCGCACTTCTCCACCAGGTCCACCAAGCTTATTTTCCCCTCCACTATCCGTAGGATCCTCTCAGGCAATGAATACAGAGCCTGGTCAAATGTCCTCTTCTCTGTCAAAAACTTCTCTGCTTGTGACGCTTGAAATCGCTTGGAGTGTTTCCCATTGTCCTCCGTTCCTGTCAATGGCCGCTTTCGCTTCAAATCAGAAAATCGTCTTTGCACTTCTTCATCTAAGTCCATAGGTTCGATTCTTCTATGAAATTATCTGTGCAGAGGTTGTCCTCATCATCATGGGAGTGCTCCTTCATTTTTTCCATGGCCATGCCATCTGTAGAGCCCTCCGAAGCCACCATTTCTTCCAAGCTTCCTTGCCTTGTTATCTCACTCCAATCTGCATCCTCCTCCTCCTGGGAGTCAACAACAGATTCAACTTGGGTTTCTGATGGCATACTCTCTTCCTCCTGCAATCTTATGAGTTCATCCTCTTCAACAACATCTTTTCTAGCATCTTTCTGCCAAGAAATTCCAACCAAGGCATCATGGTGTTCAACCTTCACCACACGAATGCCAATAACTTCCTGAACATTAACAACTTGGCCAATAAGTGCCAAAGTTGGCTCAAGAGAGGAGCAAATAAGAATCCCAACATCCTTCTCTTTCATTGGGTTCTCCTCTTCAAATGAGCTCCCCTCTTTCTTCCAGCCATCCCACCAATGTACACGACGCTTGAAACACAATTTTACATGGAACATATAACTGTCATAAAATTTTTGAATTTTACCTCCTTCCTCCATCTCTACTCAAGCCAACCGTGGTTTTGATACCAATTGTTAGTTTAAAATGAGCAGAAAAAACACATAATAATGAACACAAAATAACAAAAGACAAATTAAGGCAAACACAAATAACATATAACACAATATTTACGTGGTTCACCATAAAAATGGCTACATCCACTTGCAAGCAGTGAATAATTTCTATTAACCAATTTACTATACATGCGTTGCACACAACCATTATATAATCATATTCAACTATGAAATGAACAGTTTGGAGAAGATGAAAGATCATGTGATCCTTGGGCTTCATATACCCAACACTTATATTCTTATATTAACAACTCTAAAACACCAAACATGGGTTTATGGGTTTAAAACATTATATATCAGCAAAATGAATGTTTGATTGGATTTTGACAGAAAGAAGGCAATGAAAGATTGTACTGACCAAGAGTCCAATAACATTGCCTTGAATTGCCATAGCTGCCAAATTCACCACACCCAAGTGGCCTGCACATATTGTTGTTATTAATAGTATTAAATGTGAACATACTCTGATAAATATAGTAGGCCCTGCAATTCTCCACAGCTTCTTTGACTCTCTCCAACATTCTTTTATCAGCTGTTGAAAAGTAACAATACCATCCAAGTCTGTTAACCTTATATTCTCTCTGATAGTAACTTCAGGGTTACTGATATCATTAAATTGCTCTTCTTCTTTCAACAATGGTAAACTAAGAACATCAGCCATGTTTCCAACCAGAGAAAATTGTGCAGCCTTCATGCATGTTCTTATGTTTCAGTCGAAACTGAGATTAAATTTAAGATATACTTTTGTCTTTGGTCTTCGTTTTGAATGGTTAAAATCTATGTGACAGTTGTGTTGATCCTGTATAATATTAAATCTTGTATAAAATGTTGTATAAATTTTGTATGAAATCTAAACTTTTCACGTAAGTGATCAGGGAAAAATACCTCAGAGACACGTCTACATCTTACCTTCCATGAAAAGGCTGTCTACCCTAAATAGACAGAGAAACGTCTGCATCTTACCTTCCATGAAAAGGCTGTCTCCATGTCGAAATGGAAAACTCCACAAGCGCATGATAAACGCGAAATGATTAGAATTTCTACGTAAACTTTTCTGTTGGACTGGTAGGAAAAGGATTTATTTGTCTATCAGTGAAAAAAACAAAAAAAGGTGGATGGAGAAAAAAGGCATCCCTAGAATCTACTTTACACTAAATTTTAAGAAACAAATATAAAAGTATTAGATTGTTAATTGACTAACGAAGAGCATCATTAATAGAAATTGAATTAGGTTGCTGTCTGATTTCTGGTGTTTTTGTTATATCTATATCTTTGAAAGAGCTACAGATATAATTAGGCAATTAAGTCAATTTTGTACACATAATTTATAACTCAAAAGTATAATATATAAATGGTATCTCGATTTTAAATGAGTCTATTCTTAAAGAAGAAGGTAATTAAAATTACACCCTAAAAAAATCCCTTTTATAACCAAACATTAATCTACCAGCATATACTTAATGAACTATCAAAATTTGAAAGTATAGTAACTTGTATTTATTATACATGATAGTGTAGATCCTGATCCTCCATTAGAATATGATCAAAACATGTAAATTACATAATTTGATTATAAAATTAATTAACAATTTAAACATTCAAAATTGTTAAAAAAATTATTTAATAATTTTTTTACAATCTAGTTTGCATTGCACCCATTATTGTTGAAAACTAACACTACTATCCAAGTCCGTTACTCTGATATTCTCTCTGCTAGTAATTTCATGGTTACTGATCTCACCATCTTGCTCCTTTTCCTTCAACAATGGTGAACTAAGACTACCAGCCATGTTTACAGCCAGAGCAAATTACGAAATCTTCACGCATGTTTTTATGTTTCAGTGAAAATTAAGATTAAATTTAATAGACATTGATAAGCGAATCATGCCGTTGGGAACTGTGGTTATCGTTTTGAATGGCAGGTATCCGCTAGTCCAGACGTGACTGTTGGGTCAACCCCGTATAATATAAAAAAAGACCGTAGTTCTCATTCGAGACGCAAGCCATTAATTCCAAAGGACGTCAACATCCAAGAATCTAGAAATTTTGTATAAAATCTAAAGCTTTGATGTAAGTTGTCAGGAAAAGGTACAAACATTTTGTCTAATCTAGATAGAGAGAGATCATACGCCTATATCTTACCTTCCATGCCAAGTTTGTCTCCGTGTCGAAAAGGAAAACTCCATAAGCATTATAAATGTAAAAATGGTTAAAATTTCTAACTAAAATTTTCTGTTTTGACTGGTACGAAAAGCAAGAGTGTGTGTATATATATATACACACACTTTACTATGTTTGACTAGTAGGAAAAACAAGAGTGTATGTATATATATCTATATATATACACACACTTTACTAGAGCTCACACAAAATTAAAGATTGAAATATAAAAATATAGAATTAGATACAAACTCATTAGGTTGCGAAACCACTAGCATAGTGGGAAGGAGGAGGATCCCAATCATCTGATTTTTTTATGTACATTAGCAAGATCCAAAGTATCTATAAGAGAGTTTGACTTGTCATCATCTTTATCTTTAACTTTAACTTGTTCTTTTATAGCACTAGCAGCAATTATTGTAAGATACTGCAAAGGAAATTTGTTGGAATAAAGCAAGCTAGAAATATCACTAGTAGGCCACCTAGATGTTCCTCCTAAGCGTTGTGGGGAGACAAGGCATTGAAGATGAAGGATTGACCAACCTTGCTAACCACTGTCCCTTTTCATAGTTACAAGAGAAATCTAGGAGCAAGTCTCCTAGGCAGTTTGAGTAGAGAGACTCCTTTCATGATGATACTTGCAAGGAGGCAAGCAGCCCCTAAAGGGAAGGAGAGATTAAGGAACTCTAGCCATTGCACAAAGGGGCATTGCCGAAGAGGTCAAGGAGCACTTATAAGTGGCCCACCTTTATTGCAACCTTGTTTTCTTGCACTTGAATATACAATTAAACATTACAACATATCATAGCTTTAGAAAAGAGTAACAAATGCTAACAAATACAACAATTCGCGAAAATAATTGAATTTTTATCTTTCCAAAATTTTGAAGATAATCTCCACCATAAAAACATGTCAAATCTAGTTGAATTTGTGGGGTGTACAAGGTCAATCCCCTAACAAAACTATGTTCCAATAAGAAGGTTATGGTTTAAAGGGATTTAAATAATAATGGATCTAGGCCCAAATTTTTTGAGCTCTAGGATAAAACTAGAATAGGTGCTAAATGACCTCCCACCTCCCACTAAATGGGAAATGATTATCAATGAATCTCAAATGGTATAACATGGAGCCAACTAGTAGGCCATAGAAAGAATACAAACCAAAGTGAGACAATTTGGGCTCTATAATAGTCAACCAAATGGTATTAAATTTACATTGCCAAACCAACTAGAGAATGCAAATGCTATTGTAAGTGGGAATAGAACCAAAGATATCCTTGTTGTGGTTTGTAATTTAAAATAACAATGTTTAGACACCACTTCTAACCTTTCCAATAAGGTTTTGGAAGAATCGATACCAACTTTATAAACCACACCAACTTATGCTACCCACTATGGCTATATCAGAAGTGTTACATTCCTAATCAGAAAGATTAATTTGTCTTTAACTTCATTCCTAGATGAGAGACTTATATAAGCCATAGAAAATATATCTTGTAGAATTTTAATTTCTTTCAAGTGTCAAATTCGGAGGAACACACCAAAGGTAACCTTATAAATTGATAAGTGCCACATTTTTGTATTAAGATTGCATGATATATTATTTGATATTTTTTAACCTTTTCATTTTTATTTGTATATATTTTTTTTTTGTATTAAGTATCATAGAATCACAAAGCTCATTTTGTTCTCATTCGAGCATCCACGTTACAAACTTATTACAACTTAGAATTATACATAGAGGTGTCCCTCATGGGAGTTGGAGTTGGGTCTCCACATTGAAAACTCAATGATTTAACCAAGCTCAACCCCTTGGACTTTGTATATATTTTTATGTATTTTGATATTTATTTTTTTTACACATATTTTTATACATTTATCATTATAAATTATTTTTACTATTTATGTTTATACATTTCAACTTTGCCTTTAAATCATATTTTTTGTTCCTAAGTCAATCTTGAGTGCCTAAAGATTAATCTTAAAATTTAATTTTTTTATTGAAATTCTAATATCCATACCTATTTTCACTAGTTATTATGATCCAACTTAATTCATGTTTTCCTAACTTATTGTTATACCTTTGTCTTTTAAAGACATTCATTTGTACAATTAATTCAAACAATAATTCATTTTTGTACTTTGACAACTAGATTCTATATAGCAAAAGCATTAGTTGTTCCACATCAATTATTTAAAATCAAGTATTGTTATCAATTAAATTTAATTTCCAAAAATATCAGTCAATCTTTTCAAATAGATCTAAGTTGGTTATTAGCATTTTTTTAGTTAGCTTAGATTTATATAAAAAAGATTTTGATCCCTTATATTTTTTATGAATCCAACATTCATATTCCACATAGGTGATTGCCTTATTGTTAAATCTTTAAAAACTAGTCATATTTTTAGATATTTATACTTTAAATTTCAGATTTTTATTTTATACTCAAGGTTTATCTTTTTATCTGTGTTCTTGATATTGTAATGTTTCTTTTATCTAGTTTATTTATCCTTCTTGCTACCTTTAGGATTTTATTTTAAATTTGATTAGTGACTAATTTTATAGTCTATATCAACTCATATTTCATTTCTATAGTGCTTGTCCATTTCTCTTATGGTTTGTAGTCCATATTATTACACAATATCTTTGATTACTTATTGGCATAGACTGTTGCATTTTAAGTTACAAGTAGTTAGTGATTATGCTAAGCAACTACAACAACTATGTGTATGTGTATGTGTATGTGTATGTGTATGTGTATGTGTATGTGTATGTGTATGTGTATGTGTATGTGTACATGTACATGTGCGTGTATGTGTATGTGTACATGCACATGTGTGTGTACGTGTATGTGTACGTGTACATGTAGTGTATGTGTATGTGTACGTGTACATGTATGTGTATGTGTATGTGTATGTGTATGTGTATGTGTATGTGTATGTGTATGTGTATGTGTACATGTATGTGTATGTGTATGTATGTATGTATATTATTCGTGAATAAATATGATGAAATATTTAATTCTCTTCAACAATTCATGTCCATTTATGAACAAAATATGTTGGTATGTTGAATGTAAAATTAAGGGGGAGATCTCTTGGCAAGGTGAAAATTGAAGATTTTAGTGGTTCATTTGTAAGAGCAATGGAATAAGGGAAGAATGTGAGTGAATATTAACACACTTTAATTATAGGAAGTTAGCATTTTCTTATTACCAACTATATCAACTATATTTATCCTTTACATATCTATTTGTTCATTGTTTATCAATCAATGTAATGAAGTATTTACCCTTCTCTTTATTACTATCACATCAACACTAATTATTACTTTATTACTTAATATTTTATCATTCATTATCATAGATTGCTTCCCTTAACTTCCACTCATGCATTACTTAACAAATTTTAGGTCTACTCATATGTTGCTTCATTTAACCTGCCCACCTTTGATTGTTATCAATTTGATTTAATTTCCAAAAATATCATTCAATCTTTTCAAATAGATCTAAGTTGATTATTACCATATTTTTAGTTAGCCTAGATTTATGTAAAAATCATTTTTTTCCTTTTAGTTTTTATGAACCCAGTATTCATATTCCCCATAGGGGATTGCCTTATTGTTAAATCTTCAAAAACTAGTCATATTTTTAGATATTTAAACTCTATTTCAATTTTTTATTTTATAATCAAGGTTTAAATTTTTTATCGTTGTTCTTGATATTGTTACATTTCTTTTATCTAGTTTATTCATCCTTATTGATACCTTTAGGATTTTCTTCTAAACCTGATTAGTGACTAATTTTATAGTCTATATCAACTCATATTTCATTTATGCAGTGCTTGTCCATTTATCTTATGGTTTAGGATATTATTACACAATATCTTTTATTACTTGTTGGCATAGATTATTGCATTTTAAGTCACAAGTAGTTAGTGATTATTCTAAGAAACTACTACAACTATGTGTGTGTATGTGTATGTGTATGTGTAATTATCTTCAACAATTTATTTTCATTTATGAACAAAATATTTTGGTTCGCCAACTACAAAAATTAACGTGGAGATCTCTTGGCAAGGCGAAAACTGAAGTTTTTAGTGGTGCATTTGTAAGAACAATAGAGTAAGGGAGGAATGTGAGTGGATATTAACATAGTGTAGTTATAGGAAGTTAGCAATTATTATTAGCAACTACATCAACTATATTTCTCATTTATATATCTATGTGTTCACTATTTATCATTAAATATAATGAAATATTTACCTTTCTCTTTATTACTATCACATCAACCCTAATTCTTACTTCATTACTAAATATGTTATCATCAATTGATTATCATAGTTTATTTCCCTAAACTTCCAATCATGCATTCCTTAACAACTTTTAGGTCTACTTATACCTTGCTTCATTTAATCTCCTCACCTTTGATTCTTTCATATCTTTTTATCTCATGGATGAGGATGTTTCTTCTATGAAAGCATTGTTTAATCATGTTTGTGACATCTCTATCTTGATATTAGTTTAGTATTATTTATCCTTCAATTTATACACATTCACTTCACTTGTTAATTCAAAATTGAAGTAGTGATTGAAATTGGGAAATTATTAAATTCAAGAACATATTGAATCATGTTTGAGTCAAGATTTTGTAACCTTTTTGTGGGACTATTGTAGAGGCCCCAAGGGTTTTTAGAATATCGTAATTCAACAAATAAAAGGCTGCAAGTTACCAAGATATATTTCTTGACTCAACTCATTAGTCCACTCACTAGGAATCTCAACCCTTAACCTGGTTAGCACCAAACTTGACACAATTTCACAAAATGAACATGGAACTTAGGGGCAGGCTTCTAGAATTATTAGAGGAATCAAGACCAATCTCCAAATGTAGTTGTATAACCCAAAAACTCTTCCTTATATGGTTTGTCTTATATTGGCTCATACAAGCTATTAGGCCTATTAGGACAGTCTAGGCATATTTTGGTCCTTAAATCCACAACCCCTGACCATGGACATGAAAAAAAGGTATTTCTAGATACATATTTTAATGATACACAACATATGTGAGACCTTCTATAGGTTACTTTAGACTATTTTGGTTCAAACTTATGACTATCACAGTTTTAAGCTTCCAATTAGGCCTCTTTTACAAAGCAAGTGCCTCAAAGACAACAAACATTCACACAAATCCACTTCCAATGGTGGGGGTAGGTTACAAATAGAGATATTTCATAAGTTTTACAACTATTTTTCTTCATTGGGACATCATACACCAAATCCTTAACCCTACTAGTGCTTCCTCGACGTAACACATGAAGATGTTAGGCATTCACTACTTCAAACATGCCCCAAAACTCAATCCCTATAAAAATAAAAGAAAAACCACTTGGAGAATACATACTTCTACCATTCCACCAAATTTATGGTTTTGATCTCAGTGGAATGATGAGATATTTACATATCTCTATCAAAACCCTTGTAACTAGGGTTTCAGAGTAGATTTTGGAAAATCATTCACCAACTTCTCAAAACTCAATGAAAATCTGCAAAATTGAGATCAAGTGAAATTTGATTCATAAAATTTCATACGAGTCTGGTCTCACATATTTATTCAATCATACAAGAGACACATGAATGTTATAGTAGCAATGTTGCAGAAAAATTACAAAGAAAAGCTTCAAATTTTATTGATTTCTTCCTTCCAGATGTACACACACAATCAAAAAACAACCTCAACCCAAAATGAGTCTATTTAAACTCCTCATACCCCATTAAAATTACCCTCAACTAATTTTTTAAAGGGGTGATCGTTGGTAAACAAAATACATAAAACTTGCATTAAAAAGATGTAAAAGTTGTCAAGCAACTTTCACATATTTTGACAAGTTTTGACCTACTCAACATATTGAATCAAACCTCAGATATACCCCTAATACATGTCAAAATAGACCATATAACATCAAGTATAGTGGTTTGACCAATGTTGACCCAATCGGGACCTTATAGGTCTATATGACTCAAATGGCATCAAAGGCCTTACAATTTGATTTGAAATGATTACAAATGGATTAAAATGACAACAAATGGTCCTTAGGACCTTATTAAAACTTGAAACAACACCAAAAAAAGAAAAAAATGATAAAATCCTTCACAAGGCATCAATATGACGTAGGTGCCCCTTCACCATACACCTAGGATGGGAAGGATCTCATGTACCACCTAAGATTAGTTGTTGCAGAGATGTGTCATGCTTTCTAATGTCTTCCTTAGTAGTCCAAGTGGAATCATCAGAAGGTAGTACATGTCATTTGACCAAGTGCTCATCTTTTACTCGGTTCCTTGTCCTTTTCGCCTCTCTCGTGTCAAGAATGACTTCAAGTTTAAATGGTTTAGAGGGTGGTAAGTCTTGTATCTAATATTCATTATCTTTTACACTTGTACCTGCATCCAAATATCCCTTAAAGGGGTATAAGTCAACAACATTAAATATTGGAGAGATAGCCACTCGAGGAGGGAGTGCAATCTCATATGCATTTTTACCAAACTTGTGGATTATCTTGCAAGGGCCTATCTTCTTCATGTGGAGCTTGGTGTATTTTCCCATGGGAAGTCTTTCTTTCTTCAGATGTGCAAGTACCAGATCTCCAACCTTGTATTGAATATTCTTTCTCTTCAAATTTTCCCTCTCCTTGTATCTAACTTTACTTTTGCTTGAGGTTTCCTTCCACTTGATCATTATATCCTTCATTGCTTTTGCAAACTCCTCACCTTCAGCACTTCTTTTATCCACCCCCTTTAGATCTTTGAGGTCAAACATACCCCATGGAATTGTTCCATGCACCACTTCAAATGGAATTTTTCTAGTGCTCCTATTAATGGATTTATTGTATTCATACTTGGCTTGGGGAAGGACTAGATCCTGTGAAATTTTGCCAAGATCAAGAGCTCAATGAAATGTACAAAATAGAGACACAATATAGGACAAGAATAAATCGTATTCTCATCAATAGAAAATGATCAATAGTTGTTGTTACAATGAATATGAGCCTGCTTATATAGGCAAGGCTATATGGATATGTGAGCACATGAACATGACATGTGACTCAATAAGAAACAAGGGTAGGTAGGAAATAGGTTTGGGTAGGTAGGAGAAACAATAAAATATTCCACATGAGGTGGATCACTGACCGAAGGTGGAATTATAACTCCACAATAAGTGGATATGATAAAGTAATAACAAGTTCAACACCATAAAAGGTGGAAATTCTCCTACACACACTATTCCAATGTGGCACAAACACCCAAGTGTCTCATACCCAAACTACTATGAAATGCATTTCCTAAGTAAACTTAAGTAAGGTGTAATAATATCCAAGATGAATAATTATTTGCACCAACACCCCCCCTTAAGTGCAACTTAGGGGAATGTACTTAAGTCTACAATGCAACTAAACAATACAAGATGGGTCCCGGCTACGAGGCCATGTTATGTACCCATGTACAAATGCAAATGCAATGAAATCTCTCACAAAGCGGGGAAAGAGAGAAAAACCCAATGGGAAAAAACCCTCCCGAAAAAGAGAGATGAAAACTAGATACAAAGAACTCTCATAGAAGTATGTGAAGGACAAAACCCCATGTGAGGAAAAAGTCCACCCCATATGAGAGAAGAAGAGAAGCTAGGTAACCCCCCTCAATGTGGAATCTACACCAATGATAGAGGCTTGATGATGTATGAAGAAACTGCTCCACGAACATCGAACCACATTCCTCCCCTTAGGAAGAAACAAAACCAATGGTGTATCCATGATGAAAAGAATCTCTAAAAAATGCTCTAGTGTCCCCATGGCAATGCTGAAAGATACCCCCTCCAATGGTAGTAAACTACACCACACTCCTGAAAAAGGCACTTCAAAATCTAGTGGAGATGAATGTAGAACATGTTCGAAAGACTCACATGTCTCCTCTAAACATAAAGAGACCTCCTCCAACTACTATACATAAGTATCCACAATCATGTCAACCTCGAAAGAATGATCATGTAGACAATGAACAAGAGGGTCAGAGTGGTCCCTTGCAACAATCAAAGAAGGATCATCTTCAGCAAAGCAAAGATGAATATTGTCAATGATGTCTCCCAAGTCTGCAATGTAGGATTCCATAAACAAACCAACAATGTCTATCAAGTAATCATCCCATGAATCTGAAGCTCGAAGACAATGAATATCCTATTGCACTGAATCACATGAAGGAAAAACTGTCACACTATCCACATCATCAGGTGCAATAGGTGATGCGATATCAATATGAGGAGATGAAATACAAGGCTCAAGAACGGGGTCAGATGTGAGAATCCCCATGTTCAAGTGCCCAAAGTTCTTCTCAAAATCTGAACCATCACAAGAAGTGTGATCATCATGTGTAGAATCATCCAATGTGAAATCGTCATCATCAACAAAATATGAAAAGGAGTATAACCAAGATGCATGATCAACCACCCCAGTCGCAATGATAGCTCTAGTCTCCAAGTCTCTAATGAAAACTGACTCAAGTATGAACTTCACAACTCTCTTAGTTGTGCCGTGTGTGATTTGATAGATGGAAAGGAGATTGTTTGTCAAATGGGGTACACACAACACATCATTGAAGGAGTTATCCCTAATGGAAATAGATCATTTCCCAATCACATCCATGTATGTATGATTTCCCATCAAAATCTGTAGCATGGTGAAAGCCTCAAATGTAGAGAACATAGATTGCAAAGATGCCATATGATGAGAAGCCCCCGAATCTAGAAGCCATCTCTGTGAATCATGACTAGTAGTAGCACATAGAGATTTTCCTTTTCTTGTCCCATAAAAGTGAGTCTTACCACTTGTAGAAGCCATGAATACTTGCCCTTTTCCTTTCGAATGTGAGGAAGTGGAAGTTGATGAATCATGCTTCTTGTAGACATTAGGCAAATCAATGTTATTTTTTTTGAGGATATTTGTAAGCTCATTAATCTTCTTAGAATGGAAATGATGATCCTCATGACCAAACGTTTTACAATAGGCACAAGTAGGTCTATCCCTCTTTGGTGAGTTATCCCTCTTGGAAAAGGATGAATCTCCTTGTTGTGGAGAAGATGATGATTTGTCCTTAGACTTTGATTGCCATTTCTTCTTGTTTTAGTTGTCCTTTCCTTGATTTGCCACTAATGCTTGAGACTACGAAGCATTAAGAATGCCCATGTTTATCAACTTAGTTTGTGCCATCATCAACATTTCAGCGAAAGCATCAAATGTAGGCATTGTGTACCTTGAAACCATTGTCATCCTATGGGTTTGGAAACTAGAAACAAATGCTGCATATTCTTGTGGAAGCTTGCCCATCAAGTTGAAGATCAAAAGAGTATCCTTCTTATCAATGCCACAATCTTTGAGTTGTGCCCTCAACTCATTTGCCTTAGTGACATAATCTTGTATAGTATTAAAGTTCTTGGGATCCAACATGGTGAGATCACTATCAATTTGATATCCCATAATCTTATCAAGTTGACCATACAAGTCTTGAAACTTTTTACAAGCATCCTTGATGAGAGTACACTTCTCAATATGAAAAATGAGATCCTTTGCTACATACTTTCTTAAGGTACCAATTGCCATGATATTTTTAGTGAGCCAATCCAAGTGACCAACTGGATCAACCTTAGGATCAGTAGGAGCAACAATAGTTCCATCAATGTAATGAGTTAGTCCTTTTTCCATAAGTTTACTCCTTGCATCAATTTTCCAAGTAGCACAATTATGAGGAGTTAATAGAGGAAACTTAGAAGAACCCATATCAAAAAAAAGGAAGGAACACAAGAGCACAAAAGCACAAGAGATAGCCCCCAAATTCACTCAATCAAAGTACCCCCCTAAAATGATGATTTTGGCACTTTATAAGTAATGCGTGTACAATAGGCCACTCAAAAACAATGGCCAGGTGGACTTCTGATTTTGTTTTACAACTGCCCCTATAGACTAAGAAATATAATTAAAAAGAAAAACAAGATAGATCTATGCAATACAAGTGCCAATTTGGCCAAATAAGACCATATGATGAAAGTACAATTTATACCCAAAATTGTTGTAAACAGATAGCATAGTATAAGAGTAGACAAAATATAATGTACTTTCAAAAAAAATGGCACATGAAAAGGAGTCCGTATGAGCCCAAACAGAGTCCCGAAAGTTGCAAAAACAAGGATTGGATAGGTACAATCACCAAAAACTGATAATTCTGAAAAATATATCCATAAAAATCAGAAAATAATTCCACCATGTGAAATTAAATGAAATTCTAGCCCATTACAAAAAAAATTGCACCCAAAAAGGAGAAAAAATGAGCAAGATATGGCCATTTGAATTTGGACTGCAAAATCAAAAAGCTCAATGAGAGGGGCCTGCTAAAATTTTTGAAAAATGATGACGTCAACAAACTATGGGGTTAAATTTGAAGGTCGTAAGGATGTCTCCTAAACTTCATGACTAATTGGGAAATGATGTGGCGCGATCTGACTGGCCGAAAAATCTGACTAGGCGGTACAGTCATAGGGACTGGGCTGCTGGGGCTGGTGGAAGTTTGCATGGTGGAGGAGGTGGCAGGTCCACCTGGGTGGTAGCGGCAGTGCAGGGCCCATCGGGGGCCTGGGTGGAGTTGCCGGTGGGAGGCACCGACGGCAAGGTGCTCCGATAGCGGTGGGGCCAGAGTTGCCGATGCTAGAGGAGCCACCGGTGCCGATGACTGTGGCTAGTGCTGGTGACGGGGGTCGGTGTTGGGAGAGCCATCAGTGCTATTGGTGAAGCCTGCATGGGGCTACCAGTGGTGGAGCCTTATAGACCTGCATATTAGAGGGGGCCCTTCGGAGCCCAAAATTTTTGATTTTATTTTTTTTGAAATTTTTTTTGTCAATTTTATTTGACGAAAAATAAAAATAAAAGTTTGAAATTTTTTTTCGAAATTTCTTTTCTGTAGTACAATAATTTTTTATTTTTTTGTAGAAACAATAATTTTTTTTTTTTTTGTAGAAAAAATAATAATATATTTTTTTTCTTTTTTTTTTGAAATTCGTACAAATATAGCAAAATTGGCGAAAAAAATTCTCTCACCAAAATAGGCCGACTTTGTAACCAAAATTCATTGGAACAACCACCTAGACACAATGACGAGGTCGGATCTGGTCTAGGATGCCTCCAAAAGATGCTGCTCCTCAGATCTGCCTCTTGACATCGCAATAATGCCTCTTCAAGATGAATCAATGATGCTCTAATGGCTCTGATACGATGTGAGATTTTGCCAAGATCAAGAACTCAATGAAATGTACATTATATAGACACAATATAGGACAAGAATAAACTGTAATCTCATTAATAGAAAATGATCAATAGTTGTTGTTACAATGAATATGAGCCTGCTTATATAGGCAAGGCTATATGGATATGTGAGCACACAAACATGACATGTGGCTCAATAAGAAACAAGGGTAGGTAGGAAATAGGTTTGGGTAGGTAGGAGAAACAATAAAATATTCCACATGAGGCGGATCACTCACCGAAGGTGGAATTATCACTCCACAGTAAATGGATATGATAAAGTAATAACAAGATCAACACCATAAAAGGTGGAAATTCTCCTACACACACTATCCCAATGTGGCACAAACACCCAAGTGTCTCATACCCAAACTACTATGAAATGCATTTCCTAAGTAAACTTAAGTAAGGTGTAATAATATCCAAGATGAATAATTATTTACACCAACAGATCCCATTGTTGGCCATGTTCTTTTGTTGAACACCTTAGAAAATTCCCAAGTGACATGTTCACTACCTCTGTTTGCACATCTATTTGAAGATGGTAGGAAGAAATATAAGACAAATGTGTGCCCAAATTCTTCCACAAGGTCCTCCAAAACTGACCAATGAATTTGGATTCTCTATCTGACACAATGGTCAAAGGAAGACCATGAATCTTCACCACTTCTTTGAAAAAGACCTGCAATGTTTGAGGCATCATTTGTGCATTTTCAATGGATAGAGTGTTCCATTTTATTGAATCTATCTACTACAACAAAAACACTATCAAATCTCCTTTGGGTTCTAGGCAATCCCAATACAAAATCCATACCTATGCTTTCCTAAGGCCTACTTGGTATGGGTAGGGGTTGATAGAGCCCTACATTGGAGGTAGTTCCATTTGCCTTCTGACATATGGTGCATCCTTATATATAGTTTCTCACATTCACCTGCATTTTAGGCCAATAATATAACCACCGAACCTGCTCCAAATTTTTGTTAAGCCCAAAATGTCCACCAAGACTTCCACTATGCTTCTCCTTTATCAAATTAGCTCTGATAGAGAATTTTGGTATGCATAATTGGGCCCCCTTTAACAACAATCCATCTTTCAAAGCGTAATCAACATAATCACTATGAAATGGATCTGAAAATTGAGAACATATATATCAAAGACTTCCTTAAAGTCATCATCTTCCTTATACATACCTTTAAGGGATTATATACCCACACTTTACAATTGCATTTCTTGGACCAACACAACTCTCCTACTAAGGGCATTGACAACCTTCTTTTCTTGTCCTTTCTTGTGCTTGATGGAGAAGGTGTATTCTTTCAAGTACTCAACCCACTTCATATGCGTGTGATTCAATTTGTCCTAACCATTCAAGGAACTAAGTGCAAGTTTATCAGTAAACACAATAAACTCCTTTGGTAACAAATAGTGCCTCCATTTCTTGAGATCTTGAACCATAACATAAAGTTCTCGATCATATGAAGAGTATTTCCTTTCAACTTCATTTAATTTCTCCCTAAAGAATGCAACCTGCCTCCTTTATTGGCTAAGGACTACCCCCCTATTGCTTGACCACTAGCATCACATTCTATAGTAAACACTTTATTAAAATAAGGAAGAGTAATGATATGTTGTTGATAAACCCTCCTTTTGAGATATTCAAATCCTTCATTTTCTACATTGGTCCATAATAACTTACCCCTTTTGTCTCCTTTGATGGTCTCTAGGATGGGTGCACAAATGTGGCTGAAATTTCTTATGAACTTATGGTAGAAGCTTACAGGGCCATGGAAACTCCTCATATCCCCCACTGATTTAGGGGTTGGCCAATTGAGGATAACCTCCACCTTTGATGGATCCATCTTCAAACTTCTGTTTGAGATGACAAACCCAAGGTAGACCAACTCTTCCATCATGAACTCACAGTTTTCCAAGTTAATCATCAATTTATCCTCATGTAGCCTCCTTAGAACCATGTCAAGGTGCTTCAAATGCTCCTCATTGGACCTGCTAAACATAAGAATATCATACAAATATACAACAATTTTTTTTCCTATAAATAGTTTCAATACTTCATTCTTTAGTCTCATGAATGTACTAGGTGCATTGGAGAGTCCAAAAGGCATCACAAGTCACTCTTATAGGTCTTCATTGGTCTTGAATGTTGTCTTCCATCCATCCGCTTCTTCGATCTCAATCTAATGATACCCACTCTTCAAGTCAATCTTGGAGAAGTTACAAGAACCTCCTAGACAATCCATGAGATGTTCCATCCTTGGCATAGGAAAACTATATCTAATGGTTATCCTATTTATGGCTCTTGAATCAGTGCATAAGCTCCATTTTCCATCCTTTTCAGGGGACAGCATGATAGGGACTGCACAAGAGATTGAATTCTCCCTAACAAGGCCGTTATCCAACAATTATTGAACTTTTCTTCCTATTTCTTCATTTTGGGCAGAAGTCATCTTGTAGGAAGCCTTATTAGGGAATCTAGCACCTAGTATCATATCTATACCATGATTGATATCTCTAATTGGAGGCAAAGAATTAGCCAACTCATCCGCCACAATACCCTTATACTTCTCCAATAAGGTTTGGGCTTCACTATGAACGGTTGCTCCCTTGTTTGTAGACAAGACTGACCCACACTTTGGCTTGAGAATCAAGGCACACTCTTGGACTCCTTCTTCCTTTAAGGTCTTCAAAAACTCCTTCTCCCCTACTACCATGACACTAGACCCAAGTTGTCTAATAGACCCTTCATTTGGTAAGGGTTTCAAGGTGAATTAGACTCTATCTTTGTCTATGGTATAAGTATTTTTCTTAGCATTATGATGTGCCTTTTGGTCATATTGCCAAGGCTTGCCTAGGAGTAAATGGTAAGCATCCATGGGAATAACATCACAAAGTATTTTATTCTTATAACCCCTAATATGAAACTCTACTCAGGACTATTCATTTACAAGAACATGTTGACCCTTTTTCAACAATGACATCCTATATTGAGTGAGATGATGGTTTCTTTTCAGATTTGACTTGTCAACCATTTCTTCTAGGGACAGTAAGTTATTAGTGGAGCTTGAATCTACAATTACCTTGTATACCTTCCCCTGGGATTTGCATGAAGTCTTGACACAAGGACTTCCTTTGGGGTGGCTTCTTAGTGCTTGGTACCTTGAGAAGTGTCCTTCCCATCATCAATTTTTTTTCACTTTTAGGATCAATATGTCTACAAGGTGAGTTCGCACTATGGCAATTTTCTTCTTCGACCAATTGGTTCCTCCTCTCCCCACATGGGAGCTTGATACTTGTTTCTTAGGACACTTCAAATATGGGTACCAAACTGGTTACAATTGTAACACCTACCAGAAAAGGTGTTGGATTCCATTCTTGGTCCATTAAACCTTCATCTACCATTGGGCCTCCTTCCTTTGAAGCCTCCTCTATTGTTTGACTCCCTACCTCACTCATTGTGGCCATTATATATACCTTTCTACTTTTGGGATTGTCCTCTTGCTCCAAAACTTTCCCTACCTCTGAAATTTATTCCTCTTCCTCTACCTTGTTGCTCATTCTTTCTCCTCAACTTCTCTTCTACACCTTAGGGCCACTTGGAGCACTCATCTACTATTTTGGGGGTCAAAAGGCTGATTTCATCTTGAATGATGAAATTCAAACCATCTAGGTATCTAGATACCTTCTCCCTCCCATTTTCCACATACTCGGACCTTAGACTGAGTTTATGAAACTCCTCAGTGTAAGTAGCCGTATCCATGTCTTTCTGCTTTAATTTTTGCATCTTCTTAAGTACTTAGACCTCATAATCTGTGGACAAGAATTGAATCTTTAACTTATTTACCATTTTTTCTTTTGAATTGATCATGGAATTGTTTTCCTTCACCCTCTCTCCTTCGGTATAGTTCCACCATGTGAAGGCATCGCCTTTCAATTTTGGTTTTGCAAACTTCACCTTGTTGTCCTTTGGCACTTCCTTATACTCAAAGTAGTTTTCTAGAGCATCAACTCACTCTATTAGATCGTCAATATCCATCTTTCATGCATACATTGGAAGATCCATGTTTACATCAGAAGTCTCTCCCTTTACTCACTTCAAAGTATTGACAATCCTTCTTTCTTTAGGATCCATCTCCTCTTCTTGAGGATTCACTTGAGGGTCTCCCTCTTCACCCTCTTCATCTTCCTTAGGGTCACTCTGTTCTTCATCCCTCTCTCTCCTTCTATCTCTAACTTTAATTTCTTCAATGTAATCTTGTAGGGACTTTAATCTCTTGGCCATCAATGAACCACCTTTTGGAGGCATTTTGTCTTCACAAGATAACTTATTCTTCTTCCCACACCACTACTTTCCCTTGCCAATTAGAACTTGGCTTTGATACCACTATGGTATCAGAGTTAGGTTTCAATCCTAGGACCCATGGGACCAAATATAGTGATCAACTTAGGTAATATCTTATATATTTATACATATGCTCATGTCTTAGGATTATAAGAAATTTTAAATTTGATGTTAAAAATTGATTTCATATGAAAATGATATAGCCCAAGAAATGTTTATATTACAGAAACCATGGTGGAAAATGAAGTCTAAAGTATTTAATGATGAAGTTATACATAATTACTACAAAATATAATAAAATGTCATGTTAACCTTTAGCATTAATTGTTGGATTATTTTGGAGGCTTTTACAAATGCCATTACTATGATATGTGAAAAAATATGAATCTTATAAGCTCTATAAAATTAAAATATTAGTTGTCTTTAAATTGAAAAATAAATAGTTTAATTAAAACACATCAATTAATAGGGTTCTCACATTCTATATAGTTATTCATTCCAAGTAAATTGAAGTAAAAAAGATGTAGGATATTTCTATAACTAATTTCAAAGAAGGAAATTAGAGACTTATTTAGTTGTAGATAGTTTTTTGGAGATAGCTATTATAGAATATAATTGTGTATGCAACTATATATAAACAAGTAAGGAATTTTTTATTTATTTATACTTTTTGAGAGATTTTATTAACATTCTTTGATTTTTTTTTTACTAGGTTGGCCACTATAAAAAAATTGCATTTCCTTCAAGCATAGTGGAATATGAATTACTTGCTTCCTTGACTAGAATTCTTTTGACCCATTATTACTTTTATCTTTATTACATATTTTTTCAAATTCATGCATGTTATCTAATTATATTCTATATTATCGGTGGTTAATATATATATTTAAGTTTTTAATGGATATTAACAAGTTAGCATCTATATTTTCATAAATATTATTTAACATTTTTCTAGATGTTTCAAGGTATTACTATAAAATTAAATCTATTATGAAGGGGTGTAGTATGGAATAGCTACTTTGTTTATAGATTAAGTTGTATTATAATAGTAAATTCTCTTGGGATACATGAGTTTGGAGGTTATGCAATTATATGTGATTCATGAGGTTAAGTGTAAATTATGTTTCTTTCCATTGAAATTTGATATCAAATCCAAAGTATGGTTGAGGAGAGTAATAATGACAAGAAAATAAGATAGGCAATCTATATTCTATAAGATTGAAGAAAATTTTTAAGGGTCCTAAATTTTAAGGAGAAGTTAGATATATATTCTATAAGATTGAAGAAAATTTTTAAGGGTCCTAAATTTTAAGGAGAAGTTAGATATATTAGAAGGAATGATATTTTTCATCAGCTCCAATAGATGGAAAGACATAAAGCCAATTAGGATAAGAAAAAATAAAGAAAATCATGTACTCTAAGGACTAGTTTCTAAACATGGAAGAACTATTTATCATTCAACAATAATATGGTGAGAATAGTAACTAAAACTATACCAAATGTTATTCCAAATGGAGGTATAGCTCAATATCATCAATTTACCAAATACTAATAGATTTATTTTACATGACTATATTTTTTGGTATTATCTCACTTGTTGATAGTTGTGCACACTCATTGGAAATTAGGAATGTGCTAAAAATTGTAAATTGCGAAGAATTAAGAGGTTAATTAAGGTATAGTGGAATTAGGGCTTCACCACTTAGATTGATAAGCCCACTAACTTTACTTTCGACCAACCTTACATTAAGGACACAATTGAATTTTATTAACCAAATCCTAAAAGTTCTAAATACAAATCAAATTAATCCTCCTTGTCTGAGTTAAAATTCAATTTTAAATAGGGTTGAATTCAAATATCTAGGAAACACAATGATAAATTCACATAAAATAACAATAAAAAAATATTCCAGATATCATGTAAATCTATAAAATTAGATCTAAGGAGGGGAAATAGATCAAAATTTGTGATAGAGAGTTTGAGCAAAATTGTTTGGACTAGTGGGAGTAGATCACCTTGGTCCTCTAAATATTGGGAGTAGATAAACTTGATTCTTTTTGGATCGGGATGATGCACAAAAATCCACTATCAAAATATCATCAGAAAAATTTGGGATCAAGAGGAGCTTGTCATCCTAGTCCTCTACTTTTCATGCCTTCAAAAGGTAAGTATGATTGTCATTGTTTTCTCTTCTAAATTATTGGCTCACGACTTATGAGATAATTCCTTGCACATAGACAGAAGGAAATAGGGTTGTTGATGGGGGTTTTCTCTTTATGTCAAACCTCAATTTAGTAATTAACCTTGAATTGTCAAACGTAAATAATGAAGTAAATGTTGAACGATATACCTCAAATATCCAATGGTTGATTGAAGATTGATGATGTAAGTCTCTCTAGATGCGATCACAAATATTGATGTAATAACATGACAAAACATAGAAAACTCAAACATGAACATAATCTTGTGTGAGGATTGTTGTCATTTTCTCCATGATGCTTGAAGAATATGGTGGGATGAAATGCTACCTTGAATGCTTGAGAATGTTTGATGATGAATGCGTGTAACAATCTCAATTATGTTGAGAATTCTTCTTAGAGTCTTAGATCCAAAATTAATTTATAGGATGTCATTATATAGGGTTCGCTAGGTAAATAATTAATGAGGCCAACCTCTAATGGTCACATTGAGCCATGGGGACCAAAAAACATCAGGGAGGGAAAGTACCTTGTTTTATTTAAATTGGGACATGTTTAAGGGGGATGATGGCACCAAAGACACTTTGGTCTAGACAGGGGCACCCCAGGCACCCTTCTCCTTCCAAAATAGTGCAAACAAGGAGGAAAAATAGGAAGGCATATTCCTAAGATGGGGTTTACTTAGCCATGCAACTATGTAACATCAGATTTGGAGTAAAAAGGACCAAACTAGATCTAGGGAAGAAATAGGATGGAACATGCTAAAGTAGGGGCACAAAAGGAGGTACAAATTGTGTAGGGTAACAATTTATGATGCTAAATTTAGCCCCTACTTTATCGGGTTTATGAGCCTATCCACATGCTCATGGTAAAATAGAGAGAGAGAGAGAGAGAGAGAGAGAGAGAGAGAGAGAGAGAGAGAGAGAGAGAGAGAGAGATAAGATATAACTAATATCAAGGAATCAATGTTACAACCCTCTCACTTAGAGCATTCAAAATATTTATCTGATTAATTTTGAGTAAGGTTGGAAATGATTATTTATTTGTTTGTAATAAATTTAGAACTAATTAATAAATCAAATTAACTCAAAAATAATTAAATTAAATAAATAAAATTGATTCAATATAATAGTAGACTAATATATATATATATATAAGTAATTTTATTAAGAAACCAAAAAAAAAAAAAATATTCTTTACATTATAATATTAAATAGTTACAAGTTATTAATTTTAAAATTTAAATAATATATAGATACTTATTTTATATTTATTTTAATGCATATATTTTTATTAAGAACATGGTGTAGGAAAAAGGAGAAGGCTAAGACACTTGCCACAATAGAAGAGAAAAATTATTATAAGCATATTCTATGGCAGTTACAGTATTTATTTATTTTGGAAGCTTATACTTTATGACATGGGGGTTGCAATTCATTTTTCGATAAAATTGAGGAAATAAATAAATTGACATGAGAGTTATAATTTTATTTTTGACATATTCTCTTACAACTATTAATTGGAGAATATCCCAAATTTGAGAATTATTCTTACTAGGGGTCAAATTATTTTTACAATTTCAAAATGTATAAATTGGGAGGATATTGTATGCATTTGACACTTTTTTTTCCAAGAGATGTTATTGAAGTTTCAATTTATGAATTAGTTGTAGTTAGAAGAGGTTTTGTGAGCATTTTTTGTTAGAGATATTTGATGAAATATGAGTTGAATATAGATACTACTTTTGGAAGGAGATTGCTATCTAAATTGGAGGAGAAAAAAAATTTGAAGAAAGGAAGTTGAAAGTAGAAGGATGGTTTAATATAGAAGGATCTTTTTGTGAATCCAAGTTTCTATTTATTTAATCTTCTTTTGTATATTTTTAAATGCAAGTATTATCATTTGTTAAAAGTGTAAAAATAATTTTATGTATATTTGTTTGAGTAAAATCTAAATGCATGCAGATTCTTGGGTATTTTTAGGAGGATTATTTGAATGTATAACATTTGGAAAGTAGGAGATAATTGTTTAAATTTACTTGAGTAAATATTAAATGTTATAGAACTATTGGATAAGGAATATTACTTGAAATAAATATAAGAAAAATGGAAGTGTATGAATATTTCTATCAATATATTTCTCTTAAAAAATTATTCCAACATCAAATAATAATAAATTAATAATATCTTTGTTTATTTCTTATTTTTCCTTTTTAATTAGAAGATATGCTTTTTAAATTAAAATAATGTAAAAATCAAGTAAAGATAGTTAAAATATATTTACCCTTATCTTATTCTATCGATTTATTTTTTATCAATATATAAAAATAAAAAAATATTATACATAAATCTAAAATAATACCTTATTTTGTTTAAATAAATACATAAATAAATATTATAATGCCAAAAAAAAATTAAATAATTTATGGACAAAAATATTTATATGAATATATTTCAAGTTATACATAATTAAAATATCAACATTTATTTATATTATAAATAATAAATATTATTATTAAAATTATTCTAAAATCAAATTTAGCATTACTTCAAGTGGAAAAATTACTTAGTTTATTAATTATATTTTTGCAAAAGAATTGGGTATTGGTCTAAGAGAAAGTAGAAATAGATTGATTAGAAATTATTTTTAAGAAATGAAATAGATGATTTTTATTTACATTTATTTAGTCTTTGCTAGTTAAATGTGTTTAGCGTGTACATATTTAGATACCAAGTATTAACTCGGTTTTAATTCATGTTATTTGTAAAGTAGTTAGTCTTATTTTAAATTTTTTATCTCAATGTAAGCAGCATTCCAAATATAATTAGATTCTTTACAAACCATAAACAACTAATATTTTTACGTCTACAGATTCACCTTTCAAGTGATTACTTAATATTTCCTTTCAAGCATTCTCATTTTTAGTGTTTCTTAGTTTTCCTTTTTAAGAAAATATAATTATTAATATTCATTAAGAGCCTTATTATTATTATTTGCATTGGCCAACTAGAAAACAATACCTTGCAAGTATTTAGACTCTTTTCTAATCTTATTTTCATAAAATTACTCTTTAAAAATAATGTAGTTATTTTCAAGCTTATTATCATATAGTTTTTCCCTTCAAAAAAGTACCTATTAAATTCATTTCCAAATTCTTGTTATTTAATGGTTTTTTTTTGCTTATTTCAAAAAATTTAGTACCTTTCAAGTATTAGTTTAAATATTTAATATTTAGTAGTTTTTGTTTCTAAAACAACTAGTATCTTACAAGTAATTAAAATCTTGTTCATTGACTATGTCTTGAAAGTATATCATAGTTTTCAAGCAACTAGTACATTCAAGTATTTAGTTCAAGTTTAAGAGTTTAATTATTAACATAGTTTTGTTTTCAAGAAAATATTACTTTTCAAGTAGTTGACTTATCATCATAGTAACTATCACCTTTCATGTAAATCAAATTATTATCATCGTTTTAATTCTCAAGCAAATAGTACATACATAGTTTTTTTTTAATGAATTAGTACCTTTCAAGTCAATTGTTTTACCTTAAGGTTCAAATATCTAATAGTAAATGGATTTTTTTTTCATCTTTCATAGTTAGAAAATTAAAAATGAGGTTGAAACTAAACGCTAGCAACATTTGATAATAATGGTGCCTCTAGGTCATGCTTATAGGCAATATCAAAGTGTTGAACTACTGCACTTAAAGCTTAATAAAGCTTCAATAGTGGTGTATGTGGCATGATTTCTCTAAATTACCAGGGAGAAATAAAGATCATTTCAAAGTTAAATCCAAGGGGTAAGAAATCCCCCTTAAATTTATAACCTAATAAGATAAATATTCTTAGTGAAGCATCATTTGCAGTAAAATAGTAGAAAACCCCAATAGGGTTGGATACCTAAATAATTTTGGAATTTTATTTATCTTCATAAGGTTTGTAGATTGATATGGGTTAAGGTTGACGTGATTTATAAGAATTAGTACTTCGATGATATAGGCAACAAGAAGAATGTCACTATGGATCATTACGCTTCATGAGCTACCAACATGGGTAGCAACTATGGAGAAACTATATAGGACATTGAACCTAGAAAGGGTTGCATACCCACTATATAATTTACAAAAAACATAGTTACAAACCAAAACTACATATATATTATGTCTTGATCCTGTGCTAAAACGGTGTATGTAGGTAGTCTAGGGATGGAGTTGTCCCTAGTATGCAAGAGATCGGGGATGGGGTTTAGGGTTTGTCTAAGGATGATTATCTTGTTTCATGATCTAATCAAAGTTTAAAATGAAAGAAAGATAATCCTAATATAAAATAAATTTATTGTGTGCTCAAAAGGAATCTCGAATGGATTCATGTGACTCGTTGAGACTTTAGGACAAATTCTAAGGTGGGACTCAAGCTATATTATACTTTCACATACTCGTAAGGATGATGACCTTGGTGCACTCATAGTTGGGGAACATAGTCTTTAGAGAGTGACTTGGGACTGGATGGTCCCGATGAGTCTAACTCTTTGGCCAAAGTATTTCTTATTCTTTATGAATAGATGCCTACCTTGTTTAGGTAGATGCTTATCCCAAATGGATAAATGAGCCCCTATCCCATATGGATATATGCCTAACCCATATGGTTAGATTCCTATCCATATGGATAGATTCCTATCTTGTATGGATAGAACTTTTGGTATTTTGATGATGTTTAGTTGTGATTGTGATTGATGGACACACACTTATTTGTTGTATGAGTTATTCTCAATCAGTACTATGTGATGTATTGTTCAAACCGGTATTGTATGTCATTATATGCATAGTCTTTGTTTGTTGAAGACTATCAGTGTTTGTAGAAGGAGCTTACGGGTCAAAGCATGACCGAGGACCTAAAACGGTACGAGGAATTCAAGCGCTACGAGGACCCCAAGTGGCAGCCAATTTTTTTTTGGATTAGAACACTATGTTCCAATTTACCAGTCTTTGTTTGTAAAACCGGTAATCAGTATATTGTATTTTATTAACTGACAAACTTGTAAAGTGTGACGAGCTATAATCCACCGACATTGATGCGGTGACTCTGTGTCGTGTTACAAATTATGTCTAGATGGACTGTACCTAGGAAATTATAGTCTAATCTCATTCGACCAACATGATATCAGATTCCTATATGAGGACATCATGTCTAGGGTTTTTTCTATGTGTAGTATGGCTGCGAAAGGAGTTTAGGTTTTTGAAGGAAGGTATCTTGCGATAGAGATTGAATGTGCAAAGGATAGAGGACTGAAGTAATGCTGCAATGCATTAACAGAGAACTATCAAGGATCTAACTAAGCATTTCATGCTGCTTTCTAGATCACTTACTTGTTGATTACTAATCTCTTCGATAAGTTAGAAACCCTTAACCGGGTAGGCTTAGTTAAGCCTTCTCAAAATCCTCTAACAAGGTGGTTCACAGTTGTGGATCTAAAATCCTTTAATAGGGTACTCTTTAACATGACTAATCTCCTAACAGAGATCTGGATTCCTAACTGGTTCTATTCTGGTGAAGAACATTGTAAGGCCTTAACCGGTCTAGTTTCTATTGTGCAGATAGTAGACTTGTGAGTTTTACTCACCGTGGTTTTTTCCATTTGGGTTTCCACGTCAAAATATCTTGTGTTATGGTGATTGTGCTATTGTGGGTGAATTATTTATTTGCTATTTGGTTTTTTTGTGTATTAACCGGTTTACTGTTTAAAAGGCTATACCGATCTACCATAAATTTTCTTAAGTGTTTGGTAAAATTATTGGGTATACTAACTAACCCCCCCTCTTAGTATTCATCAATTGGTATCAGAGCCAACATTTCTTTAAGTCTAACCACTTGAAAGGAGATATGGGGGTATACAACATGAGAGAAGTCACTCATCGTCTGGCTAAATCTGTGAAAACCTATGATGAACTTAAGGTCAAGTATAAAGCCTCTTTAGCCAAAAGAAGAGAACTTACTAAGAAAATGGTGGAGATTACTAAAAATAGCTCTTTTGATGAAGCAGACATGGATGCCCTAGTTGAAGAAGTGGAGAAACTGAATGAGTCCAAAAATAACCTGAGGAGGGAGCTAGAAGGACTGACCATTAGAATGAGTCGGGAACTGGAAAACCAAAGAAAAGATGAAGATCTAGTGAAGGACAAGGAGTACGAGATCTCTAAGTTGAAATAAGAAATTTGTACCATCACTGCTTATCTGCAAGAGGGTAAGGCAGATAAAGAAGAAATGCAAGCAAAACTAAATACAACCATTTCTCAGAATGAAACCCTAATGAAGAACAATGAAGCTCTTTCCAAGGAACTTACTAAGATGAAGGAGATGCTTGCAAAGTTCAACCAGAGTGTTGTGAAGTTGGACCAAAAGATGGAAGCAATGAAGCCATCGAAGGATACCTCTGGACTTGGTTTCTCTGCATATGAGGAAGGTGAAACCTCTGGAACCAAGACTGATGCACTAAAAGAGAAACTGGTACCTAAGAATAGTAGTAAAAGCAAAGGTAAGACAAAGTGTATGATGAATGCTAAGAGGGAGGTGAATTAGTATGCGAAAAATCTCTGTACTTAAACCCTTTACAAGACTGACAGTAAACTGTTAAAACAGTTTAGCAGACAAATCAGTTAGCACATATGCAAACCAAATAGAAAATAATGCATTCACCAACAAAAGCACAATCACCATAACACATGAGATTTTGACGTGGAAACCCAAATGGGAAAAACCATGGTGAGATGGAACTCACATGTAACTATTTGCAGAATAGGAACCAGACCGATTAAGGTCAGACCGGTTAAGGTCTTACAATGTTCTTTACTAGAACAGATCCTATTAGGAATCTCAATCTCTATTAGGAGATAAGTCTGATTAAAGAATACCTTGCTAGAGGATTTTAGATCCACAGATGTGAACCACCTTGTTAGAGGATTTACAAAAGACTTTTGGGCCTACCCGGTTAAGGGCTACAGACTTGTCAAAGATGTGAGTAATCAACAATTGATTGATCTACCTAATAGCATAGATTTCTTGATTAGATCCTTGATAGCTCATTCCTAATGCATTCCAGCATTACTTCAGTCTTCTACACATTCATTTTCTCTCCAACTCCTCAACCACCTTAAACCCTAGCAACAACATAAACTTTTGCTACAACCATATCAACAACCTAAAACCCCAGACATGATGTCCTTATAAAGGAATCTGATTTCATGTCGGCCCAATAGGATTACAATCATATTCCCTAGGTTCAATGAACCTGGACATACTTGGTAACATGACACAAAAAGCATCGTTAAAGTGTCGGCACTGTCAAACAATTGGTGGATGGTAACTCATCATAGAGTATTAGTAGTTCATACAAAATGCCGGTTCAAGCAAAATGGCAGTTGCCAGTTTGAAAAAAATGAAGATTGGTAAAAATGTGTTATGCCACTTTAATCCCTCATACCACTTGGGATCCATGAACCGCTTGGGATCCATGAACCACTTGGGGTCAACATGTCACTTCAGACCAGGAAACACATTCTGCAAAACACCAATAGTCTAACGACTATAATACAACATACCAGTTGCAACATATTCTGGTTAAGCTTAGGCTCATACATATAAAGAGGATCGAAATGCAAGTGTGTGTCAATCAATGACAATCACATCATAAACATAAAAAATGCCAACAATCTCCCCCTTTGGTATTGATGGCAACACTTAGAAAAATAAAATTTTGACATCTAAGTGTTTTACAACAAAATCATGCCATTAGCAAAATTGCTCCCCCTAAGCATATACACTATCCTTTTGACAATACAATGTATAACAATTTTTCATATAAAGCATAAACATTGAGATATTCAGAGCATATATCAAAATTTTGATTACCACATACTTCTTCCCCTATACTTCTCCAAATAGAGTTCTTCTCCCTCTTTGCCAACAATGACAAAGTACAACTGAACAACCTTGTTTTCATTTGATATTAAAATAAGAAAAGTTTATGACAATAAGGAATAATACTTGTCAAAAATAGATTTAAAGTCCTGCAAGAATTGTTTCATCAATAAAGACTAGGACTCAAGTAGGGAGGTGGCTACTTCTTTCTCTGTCTGCATCTGGGAGACCTGTTCTTCCATGGCATCAATTGTGCTCATCTCTTGTGTCACTATTAAGGCATCAAAGTTTAGATAGCACTTCTGAAGAATTTTCAATCGTGGGAGTAGAACTAGTTGTAGCTCCTGCAAATCTCTAGACTGGGTGTTGATCTCTTGCTCCATTTTCGTTGACTGGATGTGAAACCGGTGAACAGTTTGCCCATAAGTTGTAAATGAATCATAAGGCGGCTTGAATGTGCTCATGTAGGACTGTAAGTCTATTTGAAGCTTTTTCTTCTGATCTAGCACATCATCATAGAACAGATGGGGTTGGTAGATCTTGCTGAGTAGCAGATTCCCCTAATCTAGAGCGTCCCTTATATCCTTTTGTTCTTTTTGCAGTTCAAACTGAAGCTTATTCAACTTCTTTACCAGAGCTGTATTAAGAGATTTTTTATTCTCTTTCTTGACATTTTCCTCTACTGCCTCTTCTAGGCTCTGCACCTGATCATCCACTACTGTGCATAGGAGCTTAAGTTTATCCAGTGATGATTCAGTGTTGGGAAGGTTAGTACTAGGTATCAAACCGGTAAGAGTGTCTACAGCCACTTGAATTACATCCTGCTCCTTCTTCCTCCATATGTTTTCAAGCCATTATTGGGCAACTTTGATGCTCTGCATCAGCTCCATTTCACTTGCAGACTGGAGGTCGATAGGACTAGTGAGGTCAACCGGTTTGGCTTGACTACTGGTTGCCTTCGGAGTCTCCATCTGGGTTCTCTTTGCTGCTTCTCTTTCCTTATCCTCTTCTACTTTTTTCTTCTTCGCTTCTCTGCTCTTCTCCTCTTTCTTATCCTCCTCTCCCTTTTTCTTCTCTGCTTCTCTCCTCTTCTCCTCTGCTTTGTCTTCCTCAGCCTTTTTCTTCTTAGCTTCTATCCTCTTCTTCTCTACTTTGTCTTCCTCTGCTTTCTTCCTTTTTGCTTCCTTTCGCTTCTCCTCTTCTTTCTCTTCCTTCTTCTTTTTCTCTTCTTCTCTCCTCTTCTCTTCTTCCTTATCTTCCTCTTCCTTCATCTTCCTCTCTGCTTCCTTCTTCTTCTCTTGTTCCTTATCTTCCTCTTCTTTCTTTTTCCTTTCATCTTCTTGCTTCTTTTTCTCTTCATCTTCTTTTCTTTTCTCCTCTTCCTCTTTTCTCTTTTCATCATCTTTCCACTTCTCCTCATCTTCATCCGTTTTCCTCTTCTTTGCCTATTCCTTTGCCGCTTCCTATCTGTCCTTGGCTTGCTTATCAACCTATTTAGCCTGTTGTTCCTATCTTGTTGCCTTAAATGGTATTTCCTGAGTAACATCCTCTATGTCCATAGCATCGACATCAATGTTGTCGATCGACTCAACAACCGGGTTTCCTTCATCATCAAACGCTTCATCCGGTTTTATTATTACCAGTTCTTGCTCAGCCTTCTGGTTGGCTTTAGCCACTTGATGCATCTTTAGAGCTTCAAGAGAAAGGGTGTGTGTATTCTTGAGCACTTATTTACCCTTCCCTTCCAGCAAGAAGAGGCCTTTGTATTTGTTCATCACTTCGAACAGTTCCAAATTTGATACATCAAGAAAATGTTTAGCAAAAACTTTTTCTCTCATTTCCTGTTCCTGCTCTATGGCAATGCACCATTTATTGTCTAAGGATTTATACAAAGAATCTGGTATCTCATATCTAATTTCTGAAGGTGACCAGTCATTAACACATAAATATTGAATTATTTCTTTTTCTAGCGCTTCCTTTTCATCATCATTAAAGTCATCAAAAAAATCAATGAAATCATTCAATACTTTTCTCCTAATATTTTTTATAGTTCTTTGACAATGTGTCAAAGGTTTGTAGGTGGAGATGTCAATATTTACCGGTGCCAATGATGTCGGTTCATTCTTTGTCTTTTTCTTTGCTTGACGTGTTTTCTTTGGTTTTTCCTCAGACACGATTTCTTCTGAGTCTAGAGAGGTATTCCTTGTCTTCCTCTTTCTCTCGAACACTTTAGCAGGTGCCACTTCAGGTTTCTTCTTAGTCGGTGACCGCTTGGTCACTGCAAGACTGGTTGTAGTAGCCAGTGCCAATGCTGAAGGCACTATTTTTGCCTTCTTCACTGAAGGTTCTTTTCCTTTCTTTGGTGAGGGTTCCTCAACCGGTGTTATCCTTTCTAGGTAGGTGCTGGTTCTTTTTGCCTTTGGATCAAGCGGTGAGGCAATAAGGGTAGAGGCATATCCTTCCAGCATATCATTAATTACCTCATAGCCCATAGGCTACACTTCCTCCTGTTTGGACTCAACAACCTCCATTATGCATTGATCTACTTTAATGGTGAAACAAATATCATCTTCATATTTCTTGACAATATCCCCTGATATTATCACCCTCTGACTCATTTTGCATCTGAACTCATCAAAGTACTTGTTCAAAACTTCAAGATAATCAGTTCTAACTACTTGAATGCTTTCCTTGATTTGCTTGGTTACCAGTTGGTCAACAGACCATTGGACATCACCTACTCCTGGAAAGTAGCCTTGGAAGTAAAAGAATAGCCCAACCAGTAGTTGTCCAAACTTGAACCTTAAAGCATTATTCTGTTTGATAGATTTTAGATTCAATAGGAGTTGCCTTTGCATACCAGTGTATAGGTCAAATGATGCATCTTCCTTGATCATCTAGTAAGAGGTATTTACTGCTGCAGCAGATACAGAGTTAATTCTATTGGCTTAGAATGCCCAGTATCCAATCACCATACATGCATACTTCACCAGATTGTCCTTGATAGAATTGATAGTCATACCTCGTGAGTTGCTCACTGAACCGGTGAGCTTGGACATTTCAGTTTTGCTTACCATCCTTAGGGTTGGCACATCCCCTGTATTGCAGAAACCAATGACAACATGAATTGCTTGTGGTGTTATATCATGCGTTCTTTCCAGGTACATCTTATCACCATGAACTCTGCTCAGAATGATCCTAATGTGATCATCTGTGAAATCCTCTAGAAAATAAACAACATTGTGGAGCTTCTTATTCTCCAGGATACTATACTCTAATTTGATCTTTTTATCTTGTCCATAGAACAAACCTAGCTATGAGTGGATAGCTAGAGACCCTAGGTCTTCAATCTTGCAATTTATGTATTCAAAAATCCCTTATTTTACTATAAGACCAGCCAGAACTTGTGATAGGGCATTATACTTAGACTTGCATTGTATAAAACTTGCAGACTCCATAGATGCACTAGAACTGGTATGAGATGCGGAAGCCATGATAGAAACTTAAAAACTTGAGAAATACCTTTTGAAACATGTGAATTTAGGGCTTTTAGGTTCTCCTTCACTTCACACTCCCTCAGTTGCAGAATCACCACTTTGCGTTCTTCACTTGGCCGTTTGCAATTTGAATTTGAATCTCCTTCACGGTTTCTTAATTTTTCAAAATCTCAGCACAAATCACCTTTTCTTCGCTCTATTCTTTGAAAAAAATTTCTTCACTCGAAAATTCATAGTGAGAAATGATTTGAAAAATTCTTTTAAGCATATTCCTCACCTACCATCATTAATGATCCTCCATTAGGGTGTAAACCCTAATTTGCTTTTTACCATTTCTGGTCTTTTGCCAACTGACAGGTATCACATATCGATTAAGGTCTTTTACTAGTGTAAACTGGGGGTTCGAAAAATTTTGCCGTTTGCTCCCCCTAAGCTTTTTTGAAGCTTAGTTTTCCGGTTCTGTGATTTCCACAATAGGACAAAAACCAGTTCCTCTTGCAACACTGCTGATTTCTTCTTCCAGGTTTTGTTCATGTCCACTTGAACAGTGTTAGCATCAATGTTTCCTTCCGGAGTGACCGGTATATCATCAGATATGTTCTTTTTTTATCTACAAAATCTAGCAATGTGACCCGGTTTGTTGCAATGATAGCAGACCAATCCAGGTGCTCTCCAAGGTCTATTGTTCATGTTCCCATTCTTCCTTCTACATGTTGTAGTAGTGTGACCATGACCATGATAGACCATGCAGTTTTCTCTCCATCCGGTTGCCGCTTGATAGCCACTGCTTCTTGGTTGATGATTGAAGGCATTAAACCGGTTGTGATTCCAGTTCACAAAAGGTTCAGGACCAACTCCTTGGGTCCTCTGAGGATATCTTCTAATGTTATTCATAACAGACCTACATTCAGATGCTCTATGCCCAAACTTGTTGCATGCATAGCAGTTACCATTAAATATATAGGATCTAGGCTTATCATTTAGGAAATAAGGAAAATTGTTGTAAGCCTTACTCCTACACACATTTGCAGTATGTCTTTCTTTAAGACAGTTAAAGCAAACAGGTTTAAACTTTTTCTTACCTTTATCCTTTGATGCCAGTTGTTTCTTTGATGTTCCAGCATTTGTACCAGAGGTCTCACCTTCGTCATGACCGAAATAACCAAGTCCATTGGTATTCTTTGCCGGTTTGGTAGATTCAAGCTTTTTCTCTAGCTTCACAGTACTCTTGTTGAACTTGGCAAGTATTTCCTTTGACTCAGAGAGTTCTTTGGAAATAGTAGCATTTGTTTCCATCAGGTTTTCATTCTTTGAGATGGCAATGTTTAGTTCTCCTTGCATGTCTTCCTTTTCCACTTTTCTTGCATGGAGTTGAGCAGTTAGGCCACTGATCTCTTGTTTCAGCTTGGAGATCTCATGTTCTCTGTCCTTCACCAGATCTTTGGCTTTCCTCTGGTTCTGAAGCTCTTGACACATCCGGATAGTCAATCCTTCCAACTCCTTTCTCAGCTTGGAGTTTGATTCATTCAACTTATTTACTTCTCCAATTAGGGCTTCCATGTCTGCTTCATCTAAAGAACTATTTTTAGATAGCTCCATCAACTTTTCAGCATATTCTCTCCTTTTTGCCTGAGAGACCTTATATTTTGTCATAAGTTCATCATAGGCTTGCTCAAACTGAGTGAGTTGGTGAGTAAGTTCCCTTATGGAGTATTCCCCCATATCTCTTTCCAAGTGGTTAAACTTATAGAAAGGTAGGCTCTGATACTAATTGATGAATACTAAGAGGGGGAGGGGGGGTGAATTAGTATGCCAAAAATCTCTGCACTTAAACACTTTACAAGACTAATAGTAAACCATTAAAACAGTTTAGCAGACAAACCAGTTAGAACATATGCAAACCAAATAGCAAATAATGCATTCACCCACAAAAGCACAAACACCATAACACATGAGATTTTGATGTGGAAACCCAAATGGGAAAAACCATGGTGAGATGGAACTCACAAGTAACTATCTGCAGAATAGGAACCAGACCGATTAAGGTCAGACTAGTTAAGGTCTTACAATGTTCTTTACCAGAAAAGATCCTTGTAGGAATCTCAATCTCTGTTAGGAGATAAGTCCGATTAAAGACTACCTTGCTAGAGGATTTTAGATCCACAGATGTGAACGAACTTGTTAGAGGATTTACAAAAGGCTTTTGGGCCTACTTGGTTAAGGGCTACAGACTTGTCAAAGATGTGAGTAATCAACAAGTGATTGATCCACCTAATAGCATAGATTGCTTGATTAGATCCTTGATAGCTCATTCCTAATGCATTCCAACATTATTTCAGTCTTCTACACACTCATATTCTCTCCAACTCCTCAACCACCTTAAACCCTAGCAACAACATAAACTTTTGCTACAACCATATCAACAACCTAAAACCCCAGACATGATGTCCTTATAAAGGAATCTGATTTCATGTCGGCCCAATAGGATTACATTCCAATTCCCTAGGTTCAATGAACCTGGACATACTTGGTAACACGACACAAAAAGTATTGTTAAAGTGTCGGCACCATCAAATAATCAATGGATGGTAACTCATCACAAAATGCCAGTTGGTAACTCATCACAGAGTATTACTGCTTCATACAAAATGCCAGTTCAAGCTAAATTCCAGTTGCCGGTTTGACAAAAATGAAGACTGGTCAAAATGTGTTATGCTGCTTTAATCCCTTGTACCACTTGGGATCCATGAACCGCTTGGGGTCAACATGCTGCTTTAGACTGGGAAACACATTTTGCAAAACACCAATAGTCTAATGACTATAATACAACATACCGGTTGCAACATATTTCGGTTGAGCTTAGGCTCATACATATAAAGAGGATCTCAATGCAAGTGTGTGTCCATCAATGACAATCACATCATAAACATGAAAAATGCCAATAGTGTAAACATGTATTATTTAACTATCATAAGGAAGGATATACTGCCAATGTATGTAGGAGCAAGGCTTATAATAATTTCCCTTACATGCAAAATAATGTGTATAACCACAAGGATAGAACTAGTAGATTTAATGGTCATTGTTATGCATGCAACAAGTTTGGGCATAGATATTTTGAGTGCAGGTCGGTTATGAACAACTTTGGAGGTTATGCATTGAGATCAAAAGGAGTTGTCCTAGAACCTCTTATGAACCAAAACCCAAATTGGTATAGAACCTATTGCCATAGGTCAAATGGTTATGGAGAAACGAATGGTTGGAGAGCAACCTGTATGATCTATCGTGGTAGCAGTCACACTGCTACAACATGTAGGAGAAAGAATGGGAATGTGAACACTGAGTCATGGAGAGCACCTGGTATGGTATGCTATCATTATAACTAACTGGGACATATTTCTAGATCATGCAGACTTAGACAGAATCCATTAGCAGACAAACTGGTCGACCCAGAAGGAAAGGTCGATGTTGAAACCGTTCAAGCTGATATGGATAAAATTTAGAAAAATAAATCTACAGAGAAGCCACAAGATGCACCAGTATTTGCACCCAGTGTGGAGACCCCTGAATCAGCAAATTAAGCTTCGAAAAGCTTAAAGGGGGAATATATTGGTAACAATGTTTTGAACCCCCGAAGCATATCGGTAAAGTGCTTTTATCGGTAGTAGGTTACCTATCAACTGACAAAAGAAATAAAGTGGTAAAAGGTAAAATTAGGGTTTGTACCCTAACGATGACACATTTATTATGGTAGGTAGGAGCATGTATAAAGGTGATTCTAGTAGTCATTTTTACTTACCTATTTTCAGAGAAGCATTTTCTAACCTAAGCAGAGTGACAAAAGCGATCAATCTTGTATTCAAAGAAATCTAGAAAGAAATCTTGTGCAAGATTCAATAATCATTTTAAGTTATCTAGAGTGGAGGTCAGAGTGGTAAAGCAAGCTCTTGGAGAAATGTGTTGTTCTCAACATCAGCGAACCCTAGTTCGGAGTGAAAATGTATTTTTGTCGAATAACTCTCATGATTCAAAATTATTTAGACATGGCTTCTACATCCAAAGCATTTTCTAGCTCTTGCACATTTGAGTCATCTGAATCCCTTAGGAAGAAGGTGAAATACAATGCCCTATCTCAAATTCTCACTAGAGTCATTATCGAAGGGGATGTTTCTGGTTATATTGATTGCAGACTGGAAGACCGGGGGTCTCTAGTAATTCACTCCTAGTTGAGTTTGTTTTGTTGAAAAGATAAGAAGATTAAACTAGAGTACAACATGATTGAGAAGAAGAAACTCCACAATGCAGTATATTTTCTTGAGGAATTCACAAAAGATCATATAAGAATTATTCTTAGTACGGTTAATGGTGAAAAGATGTATCTTGAGCGAACCCGTGATATCACACTGGAGGCAATCCATGTCGTGATCGGTTTCTACAATACTAGTGAAGTTCCTATTCTTTGTAAGAACACAAAAAACAAAGTGACAGAGCTCACAAGTTTTGTGAGCGACAAGAGGGCAATGACTGCCAACCCCATTAAAGATGACCTGGTGAAGTATGCATGCATGGTGATTGGGTATAAAGTATTCTATGCTAGTAGAATGAATATTGTTCCTACAGTTGTGGTGCATGCTACTAGAAGATGCAGAGTGCGACTTGTGTACCTGCATGCAAAAACAACTCATAGAGAATTTGAAATCCATCAAAGAGGACAAGACACTAAGGTTAAAATTCGGTCAACTACTTGTCGGGTTGTTTTTTTACTTTCAAGGGTATTTTTCAGGAGTTGGTTATGTTCAATGGTCAAGTGACCTACCGGTTACTAGACAAATCAAGGAGAGTCGCCAAGAAGTGGGATCTACTTATCTGGAGACTCTGAATAGGTATTATGATGAGTTCAGATTGAAGATGAACCAGAGAACAAGAATATCAGGTGACCTGGTTAAGAAGTATGAAGATGATATATGTTTCAAAATCAAAGTGGATCATTGCATAATGGAAGCAATTGAGCCTAGACAAGATGAAGTTGAGCCTATGGGCTATGAAGTGGTGAATGATATACTTACTGGGTATGCCTCTACCCTACTTGCTTCAGCACTTGATACAAAGAAGAAGAGGACCGGTACCTACTCTGAGAGGGTTAATCCTACTGTAGTACCGAAGCAGAAGAAGAGGAAAGTTATGCCATCGGCATCGGCACTAGTTACATATGCTGCCAGTCCTAAAGTGACCAAGAGGTCACCAGCCAAGAAGAAACCGAAGGCTATTCTGCCAAATTTATTTGAGAGGAAGAAGAGAAACAAGAATGAAGCACAAGATTTAGTAGACACTTAATCGAAAGAAGAAATAAAGAAGGTGAGGCAATCGAGTAAGAAGACAAAGCCAACTAGTAATGTACCTACAACCTCTACACCAATAAATATACATGTTCCTTCTTACAAGCCTATGACACATTATAAAAGGATTATAAAGAACATTAGAAGGAAAATTCTTGATGATCTAAAAGATTATTTTGATGATCTTAGCAATATTGAAAAGCAAGAGGTAGAGAAAGGACTTATTAAGTATCTATGATAATGATCGGTCTCTTAATGATATTAAACCTATTGTTTCTAATTCTTTGTATAATTATTTAGATAATAAATGACACATTGTCATTGAGAAGGAGAAAGAAATTAGGGAGCAAATTTTTTCTCAATATTTTCCAGATGCTGCTAATTCTGAATTATTTGAGATTCTTAATCAGTACAAAGGCATCTTTTCCATGTGAAAGAGAAGACTCAGTTACTTGGAGGTAAAGTCTTTGAGGTGGAAAAAGACACCCATCTGCAGGATAAAGTAGCTGCCAAGATGCATAAGGTATCTGAAGCAAATCGGTAGGCTGAGAAAGAGCCTGACCTATCTACATCTAAACCAGATGAAACCTTCAATGATCAAGGAGAAAGAGTAACTGAGTAGAATGACCCTATTGATGTGGATGCACTAGATGCTGAAGGTACTCAACTGGAGGAAGAAGATAAGGAGAAAATGGAGAAAGAAAAAGTGGAGAAAGAAAGAGCGGAGAAGGAAAAAGAAGAGAAAGTGAAAGCGGAGAAGCAGAAGGAAGAGAATGAGAAATGGGAGAAAGTGAAAGTGGAGAAGGAAAAGGAAGAGAAGGAGAAACATGACAAAGAGAAAGCGGAGAAGGAAAAGGAAGAGAAGGAGAAACAGGACAAAGAGAAAGTGGAGAAGGAAAAGGAAGAGAACGAGAAACGGGAAAAAGAGAAAGTGGAGAAGGAAAAGGTAGAGAAGGAGAAACAAGACAAGGAGAAGGCAGAGAAAGAAAAATTGCAGAAGGAGAAAGAAGAAAAAGAGAAAGCCGACAAGGAGGCTAAGGAGAAAGAAGAGAAGGAGAAGAAGAGACAAGAGGAGATCAAAGAAAAGGTAGGTGGACATACTCCCAAGGCAACTGGAGATCAAGCTCAAGTTAAACAGGTTGATTCCACTGGTCTCAATGTATTGACTCTTGCACATCTCACCAAATCGGTAGATGAAAATACACTCTTGAGAAGTATTCAACTTGCTCAAGAAAGATTGGAGGAACTGAGAAGGAAGAAAGAAAAAGATGTTATTCAACTTGTTGTTGATACTTTTTCAACCTTAGTTCCTTATACTGATCTTTCCGGTACTGATTCCTCAATGGCCCAGTTGAAACTTCTATGCACTGTAGTGGGTGATCAGGTACAATCATTGGAAGATGGTGCCCAAATTACCACAGAGAAAAAGCATGCAAAGGAACTAAAAATTGCATTGGTAAAGAAATTTAATGAAGACAAAGCCAAGATAATACATCAGAGAGATGATATCAGTGTGGCCATTGCTGAAGGTAATAAAATTCTGAGCAAAATCTGCCAGCCCGATCTATTTTGTGATGATTCTCCAATTGGAGTTAAAGAAATATATAGAAAAATTCAAAGTGACCTATGATTCCTCCACAGTGTATGGGCAAATTGTACAGACTCATCAACAAAAAATTGACAAGATTGATTCAAAGATCTACAAGCAGTCTCAAGATCTGCAGCAACTTCAGTTGATGTTGTTACCTAAGTTGCAGATTCTTCAGAAGTGCTTTATGAACATTGATGCTATTATTGTCACTCAGGAATTGATTACTATTGATGCCATGGAGGAATTAGCATTCCAGATGAAGACTCTGAGTGAAATTGCTGCCTCACTCCTAGATACCTGGTCTACATACATGAAGGAATTTGTGAAAAACTTTATATTCATTTTTGAAAAGTTTTACTCATTATTGTCATAGACATATATTCTTTTTTATGTTATGCAATATGATTTTGGCATGTCTGTTTTACTTTGTCATTGCTGGCAAAGGGGGAGTAAGTTTGGTTTTAAAATTTTATGGGGAGTGGTATTGAAGTAGTTCATGTTTGCAAATTGGCAAAGGGAGTAGTGTATATGGTTAGGGGGAGTAATTTTGGTTATGGCATCATTTTTGTTTTGTAAGCACTTAGATGTCAAATTTTACTAAGTGTTGCCATTAATGCCAAAGGGGGAGATTGTTGGTATTTTGATGATGTTTAGTTGTGCTTGTCATTGACAGACACACACTTATCTATTGTATGAGTTATTCTCAACTAGTACTATGTGATATATTTTTCAAACCGGTATTGTATGCCATTATATACATAGTCTTTGTTTATTGAAGACTATTGGTGGTTGCAGAAGGAGCTTACTGGTCAAAGAATGACTGGGGACCTAAAGAGGTATGATGACTTCAAGTGGTACGAGGAACACAAGCGATATCCAATTTGTTTTTGGATCGGAACATTGTGTTCTAGTTTACCAGTCTTTATTTGTAAAACTGGTAATCGGTATATTATATTTTGTTAACCAACAAACTTGTAAAGTGTGATGAGATATCATGCACCAACACTGATTCAGTGATTCTGTGTCATGTTACAAATTATTTCTAGATGCACTGTACCTAGGAAATTGTATTCTAATCTCTTTGGACCGACATGAAATCAGATTCTTATATGAGGACATCATGTCTAGGGTTTTGTGTGTGTGTAGTAGGTTGCGGAAGGAGTTTAGGTTTTTGAAGGAAGGTATCTTGCGATAGAGATTGAACGTGAAAAGGACAATAGACTGAAGTAATGTTGAATGCATTAATAAAGAGATATCAAGGATACAACTAAGCATTTTGTGCTGCTTTCTAGATCACTTACTTGTTGATCACTAATCTCTTCGACAAGTTAGAAACCCTTAACCGGGTAGGCTTAGTTAAGCCTGCTCAAAATCCTCTAACAAGGTGGTTCGTAGTTGTGGATCTGAAATCCTTTAATAGGGTACTCTTTAACAGGACTTATCTCCTAACAGAGATTTGGATTCCTAACAGGATTTGTCCTGGTGAAGAACATTGTAAGGCCTTAACCGGTCTGACCTTAACCGGTCTGGTTGCTATTCTACAGATAGTATACTTGTGAGTTTTACTCACCGTGTTTTTTCCCATTTGCATTTCCACATCAAAATATCTTATGTTATGATGATTGTGCTATTGTGGGTGAATGCTTTATTTGCTATTTGGGTTTTCTATGTATTAACCAGTTTACTGTTTAAAAGGCTATATATACTAGTCTGCAGTAAATTTTCTTAAGTGTTTGGTAAACTTATTATGTATACTAATTCACCCCCTTCTTAGTATTCATCAAGAAGTACCTGATTATATAATTGAATTGAACATGTATAAAGCTAAGTAAAAACTAATAAAAATCGTAGTAGATTTGACTTATTAGAGTTTGGTTCCTTAAAATCAAGCCCCCAATATTATTATTTTAACTCATAAAATCACATGCAAGGATACACAAAACAAAACAAAGATAAAAACAAAAAAAACAAAAGACACACAAGAAAGGGGTTAGTACTAAAAAAAAAAGCTCAAATTCAACTAGTTGAAGGGACCTTGATATAAATTTCTTAGCCACAAATCTCATTCTCATTATGCTATTATAAGAATGTGAATGGTCACATAGAAAAAGCAAGAGCATGCATAGAGTGATGAACCATAATCAAACAATTAGAAAAGCTATAAGTTGTTAAGGAAAAGAAAGGAGAAAACGTAAATGCCACAAGCTAGCAAGTTGTGTTATGCTAGGTGATACATGAGACAAAGAAAGGAATGTGGACTCTACAAGATAGAAAGTTGTATTATGTTTGGTGATACTTGGAAACATGAATACTCATAGGAGAATATGTTCTATTATGTTGTGTGATCCATGTAAGAAGGACAACTCAAAATATTCTAGTAAGCTATAATATGCTACTTCCACTCATACAAAAACACAAGACAATGAGGGTTGAAAGGTCTATCAAGACATATCATGATATTCAACCTACCTCAAAGAAGTTGAAAAAGAGAATGAGTTGACATCCTCCAATATATGTCATTGTCCAATTTCAAGAGTTAAGCATCACATCCAAGAATTTTGGTTTGGTTTCAAGCATGCAACAACTTGCATAAGATGTTTAATAAGAATAACCTAACAAGGCATCATGTAAGGAAATCCAGAAAAAGGGATAACAAAGAAACACCTTATGCACTGAAATCCACAACTTGAATTGAAAAAGATAACCAAGAAGGGCGTCATGGAAGAAAATACACAACATGAATTGTAAAAGTATAACTAAGCATGGCATTATGCAAAGAAATCTGCAACTTGAATTGAAAAATAATAACTAATCAAGGCATTATGTAAGTAAATTTGCAACTTGAGTTGAACATGTGTTACAAGGAGGCCATGATGTATGTCTCCCCTTAAGATGCCAAGATAGCCCTATGTTGATGTCTTAAGGAAGAAACAAGGATACACACCTTCATCAGCAAGGAGATATCCTTTAGGCAATAATGCACATAGCTCCTTGTTTATATCATAAAATAATAGGTTATATACTTTTTGGTGCAACCTAACCTTTGCAAAAATCACATATTTTTATTAGAATTTATAATGATTTAATCCTTGAGAGGTCCCATTTAAAGGAATTTATTGAAGAGGGTTATATCAACACCTCTTAGATCAAAATTCCTTTGATATAACCTATCTAATCTTAAATCATACCTATAATGGAGTCTCCTTCACACCTACCAAAATATTGATGAAAAACCACTTTTACGTTAGCTTTTGGGGATCAAATTAAGTCATATCACGTTTTGATTTGTAAGTACTTATTCCTTATTATAAGCTTTCCAAAAAGTATAATTTTGAATATATTTAATTTCATTAATATATTTATTTTTCGTTTCTTATGAATGTAGGTTTTTCATCAAACATTAAGGTATTTGTTTCACGTATGTGGAAAAATAGGAAAATAGAGTTAAAAAAATAAAAAATATCTTTTCTCTAAGAATTGATATCCTCATTTCAATACCAAAAAAAGAAGTTAATTCAAATGCATACAAAAAAAATTATAGATGTTGTCATACACCTTTTCCTAATTTATAATTGCTTTGACTTAAAAAATTAAAAAGATAAATTATGCAATAAAAAATTATGAAAAAATATCCATACACTAGATATTGTTGTGCCAAATATATATTTTAAAAATTAGAAAAACATCATAAATGTTGCTTCTAAAAAATGTTGATTACTATAACAATTATGTTATTAAAAGTTACAAAACAATATCCACAATTTATTTTTAATACACAGGTATGTGCAAGATCACGGTGGGCCAAACAAGCCCTTAAGTGGCAATGGAAATCAGAAAATAGATTTAGGCAACTTGATGTAAAAATTTGAATAAGTTACCAACATTATTTCAAAAATATGTAAGCATAGAATATGTAGAAAATTGAATGCAGTTTCTAAGGTATTAGTTGTTTTCTGAAAAAAAAAAATTATTTCACAACAAATTGAAATTTCAATGCAGCAGTACTAAAATTTCAGGGAAAAATAACAAGCAAGTGTTCATCTGACCACCCTAACCACAATCAAATCATAATAATTTTTAATAATATTTTATCTATAAGTAGAAGAATCATGTCAAGATGTGACACATTTTTTAATTTTTTTTTGAAATAAATAATTAATTAGGATTTTTTTTTACTACAACTTTTTAAAAATATAAAAACTTATATGTCTAACCACCATAACTTGGTCAAAATTTTATGAAATTAATTTTTTTCTTTTTTTAATCCTATAGTATATGGATCATAGAATGTGATGCATCTTTTGGATTAAAAAATATGATACCATTTGTAAGTTATAGATAATTTTCAATTATCCTATCAATCAGAACTTTAGTCAAAATATCGCCACTTTTTGGCCCCTCATGATCATGCACATACCCACACACACACAAAAATCCAAAAAATAAGTAGTTTACTTCATGTTCAAATTCTTAATGGTTCATTTTCTGTAATTGTTAGAATGTGAAGATATGGTACAAAATGATGATTTCAGTGTCAAGTTTGGCTAAAAAGTGTAACCCAATATTGTCGGATAATTAAGGCTCTAAAGAGGCATAACTTTAATAAGGAAAAGATAGTTGTGAAGGAGATATCTTGCAACAAGTGGAATAGGATCCTTTTCGGGATGCATAAAGGAAGAGATCTTTATACAAAGATATTCACCTCAAAAAATAGAAGGGATATTTAAAAAATATTACATATTTAAAAAGGAGAAGGAAACTAAGAATGCACATCTTCTCCTTTTGCTAGGAAAAAGAGGATTCTTAGTGAAATATTGCACACATTCACTAAGGGAATAGAATTCGTATAATTATGCACTAATAAAAACAAAGACAAGTCCAACAAATTAGAATGGACCTCAAATAATAAAAAATGCAACTCAAAAGAAAAATGAAATCTTTGGAAAAGAAAGAGAATTGACCTATTATTCTTCCCCCCCAAGCAAGGAGACAAGAAATATTATGACTATTATGTTTTTATCCAAGTATGATTGTAAATTAATTTGTACCACCACAAATGACAAAGATCCCCCAATAAAGGTAAGCTACCAATGCTATAGGGTAAGGAGCAACATAATAAGGTGAACAAAGTGCTAAGGCACTACTTACAAATTATGAATTAAAAAAAGCATGAGATTAGCTATAAGAGTGATACAAGGTCTATCATATTGGTCTTGAACAAATCATTTAAAAGCTTTAGAATTTCCTAGAGAATGAAAATAGTTAAGTTGAAATATTTTATACACATTACCATATTTGTTCTTGTAATCACTGATATACCTTATGAAAGGAAAAGTAACATTCTTATCATATTTCAACCTCCAAAAGATTCTTGTAGATATTTTTTCTTGATTGTCAATATGGATAGGTCTTATCTCTTGAGATGTATGGCAAGGTACACTAGTAGATGAAGAAGGATTGTTTTCTTGTCTCTTGAGATATATGGAAAGGTACTCTAGTGAAGGATGAATATTTTTCAATAAAGATTGTTTCATAAATCTGAGGAAAAGATAGCCCTATAGAATTGAGTTCCTTGAAATTCTTATAAGACAAGACCCATGTGTTCCTCCATATTGATGGAGATTAAAGAGGTAGTACATAAGTATTGGAAAAAATGGTGTCTAAACCTTGCATTTACATGAGATTACTATTTATAGTAACTTCATTTGAGTACGAAATGGTGTGAAGTTCTCCTCGAAGCTTCTAGTTGGCTAAATAAGCATTTCGGTAAAGTTATGATGCAAGATCACAACTAGTTTTAAAGATATTATTTTTTCATTTAGGAGGGATGCAATTAAAGGTTTAAATTTAATTTTTAGGACTTTCGAATCTTGAAACACTGTGAAAGTGGGTGTAAATGGTGTAGTGGTTTACGAGGCAATAGAGAACTTCATGAGCTTTCTGGCACTTCAATCGATTCGTTAATAAGACACATGGTTCTCAAGTTACGGCCTTTGGAAGTTTTTACTCCTAAAATAGGAAATATAAAACATATTGAACACATAAAAGAGTTGTAAAAGGGAGGGACACATGTTGATTTGTGTTTTAGCACGTTGTAGGGAATCTATAAGTGAGATAAGGATGGCTCTTCTTTATTGGGTGGTTTTATCCCATGGTTTTGTAATACCATTTGATGGTTTCTTGTATTGTATCTACTATATATGAGGTACATGAGATAGAGGTTATGTGCAAGAGTCTTATGATGATTGAGTTACCTTCGAGTCTCTAATTTGTGGTACTTCTGTGAAGATATTTCTCTATAAGTATATTGTAATTTGTTGTTGATTATTGAATAATATATTGAGCTGCTTTTGGAGTGTAGGGTTTTTTTTCCCAAAAGGGTTTTCCCCACATAAATAAATATGTTACTGTGTTCTGGTATGCATGATATTTGGATTATTTATGTTAATTTTCAGTAGCTATTGTAATGATTTGAATTTTTTTTTTGCATCGTCCTCTTCTCAAGGTTAGTGTAGGAAGTTGTTCTGCTACTTAACTTCCTTAAAAATAGTATTAGAGCCTGATCTCCTTTGGTTTAGTTGTGGGTTGTTAAGGTTTTCGAAGTAATTCAGGTTTGAGTGGGAGCTTGTGTATAAGACAATTTTTTATCTTGTTACGAGAATTTTTCAGATGGCAAGTTCGTTAGGGAGAATAGGGGGAGAAATTTAATGGTAGTAATTTTGAGATGTGGAAGCTGAAGATGGAAGATTTGCTAATATATCAATATATGTGGGATGTTGTTGATGCAAATATCTCAAGACCTACAAATCTTACTTCAGCTAATCAGTTTAATGTTATGGACTGAAAACCTAAGGGTCTAATCAGATTGTGTCTTGCAGACACTATTCTTATCAATTTCCATTAAGAGAACACTACAAAGAAGTTATAGAATAAGCTTGGCGATATGTATCAAGCAAAATCTTTATTAAATCAGATTTTATTGAGGAAGAAATTATATTCAATGAAGATGGAAGAGGGTGGACAAATTGTAGACCACCTAGAAGCATTTAATATGTTGGTGGCTCAGTTGGCATCTTTCGATGTTAAGATGGATGAAGAGGAGAAATGTCAAATATTTCTTTGTTCTTTTCCTAATTTGTGGTATTCTCTTGTTATGGCTATTGTTAGTAATTTTATTGTTTTAAAGTCTAAATATGTGGTGGGTGCCCTACTTGGTGAAGATATGAAAAGGAAGGTATCCATTAGTTAGAAGGATGCCCTAACTGTTCATGGAAGACCTAAGGAAATAGGCAAGAAGAATGAGAAGTGCAATAAGTCCAAATCCAAAGGGAGATCCACATCTCCTGTAAGTCCAAATTCATATGCTAGAAATGTAGTAAACTAGGTCACATCCATAAGTACTACAAAGAAGAAAGATGGTGATGCATTCATTGCAACATTGGCTACTCATGCAGGTAATGATGCATGGTTAATTGACTCAGGTTAATCTTTTCATATGACTTCCAATAAAAGATTAGTTTTTTGAATATGAAGAATTTAATGGAGGTAAGGTGTACTTGGGTGATGATTCACATTTAGACATTCTTGGTCGAGGTAAAGTTAGGATTAGATTTCCTCATGGTAGAATAAGAAGGATTAGTGATGTGTTGCATATCCCTGGTTTAAAACAAAATTTATTATTTGTGAGAAAATTTATAGATGGAAGTCTGTAGGTAGTCTTTTCTAATGTAGGATGTAATATGATTATAGGTGATATGGTGATTACTAGAAGTGTTAGGTTTGTCACTTTGTATAATCTAGAGGCATACATTGTTGAGTGTAACAACACTTTTGTAACAAGTAAATCAATGGATACTCCATCGAAAGATTTGAGGGTTTCACCTTCAGCAGATGGATATGGTTTTTGGGCACCTAAGGGTGCTCTTTCTTCTGAAACAAAGTTACTTGGAGAGAAGACTATGTTATGGCACCAGAGACTTGGCCACATTGGAGAAAAGGGTTCGAGGGCCTGGAAAAATAAAAAACCTTATTGAAGGTTTGAATGATTGTAATCTTGACTTTGATTTTTGTGAGCATTGCATTTATGGAAAACAAAACCATGTTCAGTTTTACTCGAGTTCTCAAAACTCTTGTGGTGTTTTGGATCTTATTCATTATGATGTGTTTGGTCTTGTACATGTTCCTTCAATTGGAAAATCCACATATTATGTTTCATCTATTGATTATTCTAGTAGAAGGACATGGGTATACTTTTTCAAGAGTAATTCTGAAGTTTTTGGTCATTTTAGAGAAATTAAGGCAATGGTTTAGTTGCAGATTGGAAAAAAAATTAGTTATTTGAGGATTGATAATGGTGGTGAATTTTTCTCTATCGATTTTGATAGATTTTGTAAAGACCGTGGTATTAATAGACAGAAGATAACTCTATATTCTCCACAACAAAATGGAGTTGTAGAAAGAATGTACATGACACTGATGGAGAAGGCTAGGAGTATGTGGAGTGGTGTTGGCCTAGAACAAAATTTTTGGGCTAAATCTATTGCCACTGCTTGCTACCTGATTAGTAGGTCTTCTACATCAACTCTTGTTGTTAAAATGCTTATCGAAGCATGGTCAAGTCATAAGCCTTCATTGAGACATCTTAAATTTTTTAGTTGCGAGGAATATTCACATGTGCCAAAGGATAAGTAAACAAAGTTGGGGAACAAGGTTGTGAAATCTATCTTCATCGGTGTGATGTGGTGAAAAGTGATGAAGGGAGATCAAGTGGAAAGCTTTACTACCCTCAAAAGAGGGATAAAAGTTTCACAAAGGATTTCCTTCAACTTCTCATGCATAAAACATTTAAAAGAGGGGTTGAATTCACTAGATCCAATACCAATGGAAAGAGTTTGAATGCTAAGTGAATTGTAGGGGATTTAGAGTGTATTTGGAAAGTAAATTAACCCTCTTTCAAAATAGATAAGTTGAATTAAGAGAATTGAGACTAAGTACAGAGATGACAAAGAAGCAATTATACATTGAGATAGAGATCTGCGATGAAGTTGTACACCTGGAATTAGCAATAAAATATCGAGACGAAGCTTCCTTGCAAATCTGAGCAAAAGTTTATAGGACCGGGTTGAAGTTTCACCTAGTCCTCCAAAAAATTCTGTGCCAAAAAGGGTTTTTTCGTCTCTGAAAATGAAGCCTAAACCTACAATTACAATAGCGCACGTGCAACCTAAACACAAAAAGAAGATGAAAATGTTGTTGGGATTGGGGGTTTTCCTTTAGGTCAAATCCCATTTTCGAATTAACAAAGTAATTGAAAAATGTTGCCAGTCAATGAAAGGAAATGTTTGAAGTAAAATACAGCTCAAGAGAGGATGCAATTGAAATGTTGATGAAATTGCTTGAAATGATATGTGGAATAGCATGTCTTGAATGTTGATAGAGATCTCCTCTTCAATAGTTGAAATCTTCACTTGAATGCAACACCTAGCCTTGAAAGGAGACTTGAAATGCTCAATGTTTGAAGGAATGCTTGAATGTTTGATGACAATAATGGATACTTCTCACTTGTTCACCATACGTTTTCTTATGCAAATAGGAGGGGAAAATGCTCCTTATATACTTTCCAATTAGGGGTATTTAGCTAATTTTTTGTCTTATGCTGAAATAGGAAAAAAATTTCCCACTCACAATTGACAAGACCAATGCAAAATTTTATCAAGGGATGCCCAAAATAGGGCTAGAACAGGGGTGCCATGCCCTTGTCCTAGGTGGGACAAGGGAACCATGCCCTGTCCTACCCTAATTCGAGGAAGGCAATGACATAAAGGCAATGCGGGGTGGTAGAAAATTCAAGTTACTGATGTTTTGAGCATGTCCTAGGTCTCCATTTAGGCTCAGAGATTCCTTCACTAATGCAAAGACCCAAAAGCAGATGAAAATTGCAAGGGTATCATGTGAAAGAATACAAGTTTTGGTACCTTGTTGCATAAAAGGTAATTTATAGTAGAAGTGTTACTTTTTAGAGAAATTAAGTCTCTTCTTACATTACAGATAGAACAAACTAAGTAGGAAGATGTGATTCAATTCTCTTCTATTCTTGACAGAGTTGAATCAAGAATCCTTCATAGGAAAGAAGATGAAAAGAGCTTGTTGGTAGCAAGCAACAAGAAAACTGAGAGTGGGGAGATGAATCAGTTTTCACCAAACTGAAGAAAATTAATCACAACATTAGATCTAATCATGAACAATAATAATAGAGATAATTACCACATCAAAAAAACACATAACACATAGATGTTTGATGTAGAAAACACAGTTAATGTTAGGAATTACATGCAGAAAGTATCAATTATATACAGATAATTATAAAACACGGGAATGAGAAAACATAGAAAATAATCATAGCGAAGAGACAATATTTAACGTGGTTCACCCAATCTCGGGCTACATCCACCAAACAGAGAGTCCAATATTATTATCTAGTAAATCAAAACTGATTACAACCAACAATCTTCTTGCAACTCAGTATCGATGCATAATGATACAAATTATCTACAGAAAACCCTAACCCTTAGCCTTTTATCATGACTTATGTTGGCTATAAAATTAGGGTTGCAGCATGTCAGCCAATAGAAAAATAACACCTCAATCTCGGGCTACATCCACCAAACAGAGAGTCCAATATTATTATCCAGTAAATCAAAACTGATTACAACCAACAATCTTCTTGCAACTCAGTATCGATGCATAATGATATAAATTATCTACAGAAAACCCTAACCCTTAGCCTTTTATCATGACTTATGTTGGCTATAAAATTAGGGTTGCAGCATGTCAGCCAATAGAAAAATAACACCTCACGCCTTTATAAAATAATAAAAGTACATTTGGCCTCGCAGGGTGATGCCCCTTGACCCCAACTTGGTGGCGTTACCCCCAAACCCTTGTCAGAAAATATAGGGGGAAACTGCGCTAATAGAAGTAGGGAAAATTTAACCTCTGAGTTTGATTAGGCTCAACTTAACAATAGTTAAGGAAAAAATCACAGTGGGAACCTACCCACAATAAGATGATACTCTGTAGTAGTATGTGAAAATATTACAATGGGGAATGCACATGCATTTAGGCAAACTACCTAGAGCTCATTGCTCAAAACAACAAAGGGATACAACCTTGGAAGGCTCACCACCTTACAAAGATCGGACAACAATCCAGATTACATGAACTGAAAGAATATCATCTCCAAATGCCCAATTATAGTTCTGGTTAAGCACATTGTCTGCATAACAACCCTTTTCCTCTCTTCCACACTTCCGAATGATAGATTCACTTGTTCACATATGAAATACACTCTTAGATCATAAACACAACCACAAACATAGAACTTGCATTCTTACATCACCTATTTATACAAATCATCAGCCTTGCCATCAAGGTCATCTCAACACATAAGACCTAATTATAAAATTACATCACACAATACATAAATCCATAACCATACCAATACAATGTCAGCAAGGACATAACATGGACCCAAACCAAATCCTTGAACATGCAAAACTGCCAAATAATTTGCTAAGATCATCCACAACATGTACACCACTAAATATGTTGCAAAACATGAAGAATAACACCATACCAATAAAATATTCATTAACCCGCACCACAATCAACACACACCACCAAACCATATAGAACACAATCAAAAAAAATCAACAAGCAACACGAATTCCACCGCAATCACCACAACAACTCAAATAATAATAATCATCATTAACACCATCACCAGAGCTTAAGAACACCAACTAACAAACTGAAAGATATGCTTGCAATGTTCCAAATCATGATCCATTCGATCAACCAACGCACATGAATGTCCCAAACATGCTCCAAAATTCACAACTCATGGTATCATCTTTTGGAGCAATATGAATCAAATACCACAACTCTACAACACAAAACATTAAACAATCAATCCACATACCAAATCACACAAAATGACCAATTCACCTTATAGCATCATGAAAACCATACTAAATCAACTATAGATATGCATATCAAAACCCAATAAACCACATCAACACATCTGTAATAGATCACCCAAATCCAACTCTTTGGAACAACCAATTCTCAGCAACACAGGAATATGTTGACATCAATGACAAAACATTCAAACAAATCTAATAGAAAATGATCTCCCCCTTTGGCATTGATGTAAACATATGAATATGAAAAAAAAACAATGCAAAGAAAGAAATTGACATTCAACAATTTCCCAAAACTCTCAAAAATCTCCCTCTATGATCAACATAGCATATGGTAGTTTTTTACATGCATCTATGCCCCTTTGACAACAATGCCAAAGACGTATACAAAACATTTTTCTCACTTAAAAATTATCTCATGCATCTCTCCTCCTATGGAGATCCAATATTTCTCCCTTGGGATAAATTCACAAATCTGAACAACTAAACAATACACTGACTACTCCCTCGAAGCAACGACACCTTCTCATCAATCCAGATAATGAGATAAGACAATGAATTCCACCATACCGATGCAGCCTGATGCATCTAGTTCTTAGTAGGAGGGGAAATCATCCCTAACTTTTCTCTCAGATATAAAAATGAATCAGTAGGAAAAGGCTTTGTAAACACACTCGCAATATGTTCCTTTGTAGATACATACTCCTATCTAACTTCTTTCTCATTCACCTTCTTCCTTAAAAAATAAAACTTGATTGATATATGATTTGTCTTAGAATGCAACACAAGATTCTTGGAAATATTGATAGAACTAGAATTGTCACCACATATGACAGTAGGCTCATGATAAACAACTCTAATATCCTTTAGCATCTGCTTCATCCAAAGTACCTGAGTACAGTTGCTAGAAGCAACAATATATTCAGCTTTTGCTATACATAAAGAAATAGAATCTTGTTTCTTAATTGTCCAGGCAACCAACTTGTTTCCCATAGAGAATACTCCACTAGTAGTGCTCTTATGGTCATCAACATCACTTTCCCAAAAGACATCTGTATAAGCATTTAAAGTGAAATCATCTTTCTTCAAATACCCCTGACCATAATCAATTGTTCCCTTAAAGTATCTGAATATCCTCTTTATAGCAGTAACTAGACTTTCCTTAGGATCCACCTAAAATCTACAAATAAGACGTACAACATTCATAATATTAGGCCTAGTTTGAGTTAAATATAGAAGTCCACCAATCATAGATCTATATAGGGTCTGGTTAGCATTCACAGATTCATCATCTTTTGTCATCTTACATCCAATCACCATAGGAGTTCCAACAGGTTTGGAATCATCTAACCCAAACTTCTTCAGTGATTCCTTCACATACTTAGATTGAGATATGAAAATACCTTTATCAGTCTGTGTAATTTGCAATCCCATAAAGAACTTCATCTCACCTATCATAGACATCTCAAATTCTTTTTTCATATCATCAACAAGCCTCTTACTCAAATGAACATCTTCTCTGAAAACAATATCATCAACAAAGACTTCAATGATCAAAATATCATCATAAACAATCTTGAATTATAAATTACTATCAGCAGTACCTTTACATATTCCAAACTTCATCAAATACTTGTTCAATATATCATACCAAGCTCTAGGGTCTTGTTTAAGACCATATAATTCTTTCTTAAATCTGCAAACCATTTCTTCCTCATCTATCAATGAAAATCCATCTGGTTGCTCATTATAGACTTCCTCTTCCAAATCACCATTCAAAAAGGCTGACTTCACATCTATCCGATATACCTTGAGTTCTTATGAGCAACATATGCAAGAAATAGTCTAACAACTTCAATTCTAGCTACAGGAGCAAAATTCTCCTCAAAATCAATACCTTCCATTTGTGAATATCCCTTACACACTAGTCTTGCTTTGTTTCTAACAACTTCTCCAGCTTCATCCACCTTATTCCAGAATGCCCATTTAGTACCAGTTACATTCTTGTCCTTAGGTCTCAAAATAAGTTCCCATGTTTAGTTCTTTTCAATCTTCAACAACATATTTTCTCTCAATTTTAGAAATAAAACATGTCTCTTCAGCAACAATTTTTCTCCTATTCATCTCACCTTTATTTTTATCACCAATAATTTGTTTCTTTGAATGATTTAGTCTTACCTCAGATTCTTCTAACTATTTTGATTTTCAGCTTCTTGAACTTCTTCACGGGCATTAGTATTTGTATTCACTATCTCTACCTCTATCAAATCACTTTGCATCATGGTTGGACTCTACACTTTATTTGTAGTAACATCTCGATTATCAAACTCATATCTACATACTTTGATTTGCTACCCACGATTCTCATCTACCTTCACATTTGCACTTTCAACTATCTTTCTCAATCTTTTGTTATAACACTGGTAGGCTTTTCTCTTAGTAAAATATCCCATGAAGATTCCTTCATCACATCTTGCATCAAATTTTCCTATATCCTCATCTCTTTTGATATAACATTTGCTTCCAAAGATTCTGAAATATCTAACAGTAGGAACATGACCAAACCATAGCTCATAAGGGGTCTTATTGGAATAACCTTTTATATGCACCCTATTGAATGTGTATACAATAGTGATAATAGTTTCTCTCTTTGTAGATATGAAGAACAGTTCCTTCAATCATCATAGTTCTAGTAGCATCCAAACTAGTTTTGTTCCTCCTTTCAACAACTCTATTCTATTGAGGGGTTTTAGGAGTAGATAACTATCGATGGATTCCATGCTCTTCACAAAAAGACTTAAAATCATCATAAATGAATTCCCCTCCTTTGTCAGACCTTAGGAACTTTAGCTTCAATCCTGTCTTTGTCTCCAATCTAGCTTTGAATATTTTTAACTTCTCTAGTGCTTTAGATTTCTCCCTTAGAAAAGTGATTCACATCATCCTAGAATATTTATCAATCAACAAAATCAAGTATTTGTCTCCTTGCAAGCTTCTCACTCTAGAAGGTCCATATAAATCAATAGGCACAAGATCTAACAATCAATTATGTGCATAGTTTTCTCTTGAGTTAAATTCTTATTTGTTTTCCCAATTGACATTCTTTACATATCGGATTAGTAGGCTTCACTATCTTAGGTAGACCTCTAACAACTTGAGTAGAACTTATCTTAGTCATGCATTCAAAGTTAACATGACACATTCTCCTATGTCACAACCAACTCTCATCAATTTGAGCAATCAAACAACTTTTCTCACTGGCATTTAGATAAAATATATTACCTTTAGTCTTAGTACCCAATTCAGTCTCTATATCGGAGCTATTCAAGATCTTACATTTCCCATTCTTAAATTGCAAATCATATCCATTATCAACCATCTATCCAACACTCAAAAGAATATGCTTCAAACCTTCAACATATAAAACATCATTAGTATTATGCTTAACATCAAGAGAAATAGAACCTCTACCATAGATTACACAAGCTTTGTTGTCTCCAAATATGACCAAACCACCATCATACATATCCATATTCACAAATTTGTGTTTATCTCCTATCATATGATGTGAACAACCGCTATCGATCACCCATTCATCTTTCTCATCAATCTTAACAGCCAAACCTCTCTCTTCAACAATACAACTTGTAGAATCAGTAGATACCAAATGATCTTCCTTGATAGTAATGAACACAAATTCATCTTTAGAATTCCCTTTCTCAGACTCCTCGTCTATTATACCTTCATCAACAACATAATAACACTTCTTTTGATATCTATACTTCCGATTAGGCTTGTAAGGCTTATCATACTTTGACACTTTTTCTGCTCTTTCAAGACTTCTAGAAGTAAAATGACCAATCTTATTGCAAGAAAAACATTTCAAAGGTAACAATTTCCCTTCATACTTACTGGCTCCTTTAGGAAATCTTCTGGCAATAAGTGCTTCAGGCTCTTCTATCTCTCTCATTTCTCTTTCATATTTGGACACCCTAGTTTAACTTTCTCTCGTATCATACTTCTTCTCGGATATAGTAGCTTTAATTGTATTCTAAGTCTTTCCATGCAATTCATCAATTTCACTCAATTAAAAGGTAACAATCTTATCGACCAACATATCTCTTGCCACAGTTATCACAATATGAATCTCATCATTACCATCAACTTTATGTTTATAAGAAGGAGTCAAAGATCTCAACACTTTATCCACAAACTCATCTTCCTCAAGAAATCCTCCAACACATCTGATGTTCATCACAAGATCATTCAGTTTAGCCATAAAGGATCTAATATTCTCATATTCTCCCATTCTTAACAACTCATAATTTCCTTTCAAGTTTTGTAATTTAGCATTTTTCACATGTTTATCTCCTTCATACAGGGTTTCAAGCTTCACCCAAATCTCATGTGCAATCTATAATCCCATCACATTATTCATCTTGTCATCAGTCAAGGCACTCAACAATGCTTCTTTAACTCTAATATTACTTTCAACATCCTTGAGCTGCAATAACAGGACCATTCAGAGGAACAATGTATGCATTCTTTGTGATCTTCCAATAATCTTCTCCAAGACAATTCAAGTGAACTTCCATCTAGTGCTTCCATATAAAGTTGTTAGTTCCATAAAATATTGAACTCTCCTTAAAAAAAATAGTTGCCATCCTAAATCTCTTCAAGCAACCAAGCTCCATCGAGAGGATCTAGCTTTGATACCAATTGTTGGCAGTAAGCACCAGGAAAACTGAGAGGAGGAAAGGTGAATCAGTTTTCACCAAACTCACACAAATTAATCATAACTTTGGATATGATCATGAAAAACAATAACAAAGATGATCACCACATCAACAACACATAACACAAATTCTTGATCTGGAAAACCCAGTTAAGGGAAACAAAATGATGGGAACCTACCCACGATAAGATGACAATCTATAGTAGTATATATGTGAAAATATTACAATGGGAATGAACATGCATTCAAGCATAGTACCTAGAGGTCAATCTTAAAAAAACATAGGGATACAACCCTGGGAAGGCTCATTGCCTTACAAAGATCAGACAACAATCCATATTACATGAACTAAAATAATAGCATCTCCAAATGCCTAATTATAGTAATGGTTAAGCACACTGTCTACACAACAACTGTTCTTTCCTCTTCCACACTTTGAAATGATAGATTCACTTGTTTGCATATACAATATACTCTTCGATCATAAACACAACTGTAGACATACAACTTTCATTATGAAATCACCTATTTATACAAATCATCAACCTTACCCTCAAGCTCATCTCAACACATAAGACCTAATTACAAAATTACATCACATGATACATAAATCCATAACAGGACCAATACAATGTTGGGAAGGACATAGCATGGACCCAAATAAAATCCTCGAACATGCAACCTTGCCAAATAATTTTCCAAAATCATCTGCAACATGCTACACCACCAAATATTTGACATAACATGAATAATAACACCAGACCAATAAAATATTAATTAACACACACCACAATCAATGCAAACCACCAAAATGCATAGCACACAATTAGATAACATCAACAACCAACGTGAATTCCACTACAATCACCACAACAACTTAGATAATAAGAATCATCATTAACACCATCACCGGAGCTTAAGAACACCAACTAACAAATTGAAAGATATGCTTGTGAATTTCCAAATCATAAACCGTTTGATTAGAGGACACACATGAACATCCCAAACACTCTCCAAAATTTGTAACTCAATGAATTCACCTCATAGCATCATGAAAATCATATTGAATCAACTAGAGATAAGCATCTCAAAACCCAATAAACTACATCAACACATCTATAACAGATCACCCCAAAACCAACTCTCTACAACAACCAATTCTCTAGAACATAGGAATATGTTGACATCAATAACAACAACACATACCAACAACTCTAATATACAATAGAGATCATCTAGCTTTTAATCTTCAAAAGATGAGGAAGAACCTCTAGCTCAACTTGTTAAAAGGTCTACAAGACATAGACAAACACCTGAATGGAATTCACTTGATGATTAGAGATGTATTTTTTCTTTGAATACTAATGTGAATGAGCCTATATCTATAGAAGAGGCATTAGGCATGAATTATGTAGAATCCCGAAAGATTATTGTGGAAGAAGAAATGACATCTTTGAAAAAGAATCATACATGGGATCTTGTAGCATTTCCTGAAGGATGCATGTCTATTGGTTGTAAATGGGTGTTCAAGAAAAATATTGGTTCAGATGGAAGGATTGAGAAGTATAAAGAAAGGTTGGTTGCAAAAGGCTACTCTCAAGTTGAGGGTGTTGACTATGGTGAGATATTTTCTGTTGTTGCAAAAATTCCATTCATTAGATTTTTTCTTTCTAATTGTGCTACTTATGATTTAGAGGTTGAGAAAATGGATTTGAAAAATGCTTTCCTTCATGATGATTTGGAGGAGGATATTTATATGACATAGTCAGAGAACTATTTGGTGAAAGGTAAAATTAATTTGATCTGTAAATTAAAAAAATCTTTGTATAGCCTTAAACAGAGTCCTAGGATGAGGTACTAGAAATTTGATACATATGTGTTGAGTTTGGGATTTGAACATTCTAAATCAGATCATTATGTTAAATATAAATCTAATGGTAATCATTTATTGTATATTGCATTGTATGTTGATGATATGTTATTTATTGGTAAAGGGAAAAGTATGATTTCAAAACTAAAGTCTCAACTCGCTGCTAAATTTGAAATGAAATATCTTGGTGCAAGAAAGAACATTCTTGGGATGGAAATTAGAAGAGAGAGTAAATAGAAAGCTATGGTTAGGCCAGAGTAAGTATGTGAATTAAGTTTAGCAGAGGTTCAATGTGTAGGATTGTAGATCATTATGTGTTCCTTTTGCAGTTGAAATGAAATTATTAGCTTCAGATTGTCCTACCTCACCATCGGAGATGGAAGACATGAGTAGAGTGCCTTACTAGAGTTTAGTTGGAATTTTTATGTATGCTATGGTTTGTACTAGACCAGACATTGCCCAAGCAATGCAAACTCTTTCCAGATATATGTCTAATCCTAGTAGAGCTCATTGGGATGCAATCAAAAGAGTTCAAATATTTGAAGGGTACCTCAGAGTATTCTTTGTGTTACCATGGTAATTTGGTTGGACACATGACCTCCCTTCATATTCATTGTTATGTGGATTTAGACTAGGTAAGTGATATTGATAGAAGAAGATCCACTAGTTCTTATGTGTTTACTTTATTTGGTGGTGCAATTAGTTGGATGAGTAAGCAACAGATTGTGTTTTCTTTGTCCACTACTAAAGAAGAGTATATGGTAGCTACTCATTCTTGTAAAGAAGCCATTTGGATTAAGAGACTTTGTTCAAATATTAGAATTAAAAAAAGGTACAGTAATAGCTTATTATGACAATTAGAGTGCAAATTGTCTAGCTAAGATCCTGACATTTCATGTTTGAACTAAACACATTGATGTTCAGTATCATTTTGTCAGAGATATGGTCAAAGATGGGAGGCTAAAGTTGGTTTAGGTAGAAAATTTGATGAATGTTGCAGATTCTTTAACTAAGGCTATGAGTACAGAGAATTTCAAATGGTGTTCAGAGTTTATGGGCATCATGGCCCCTAGCAATTAATTTATTGTGTTGGTAATCCATTTTCTCTTGCAAGGTGTTTGACAAGTGTGAAAATTTTGGAAAAATTGGTGTCTCAACCTTGTATTTACATGAGGTTTCTATTTATAATAAGTTTTTGTTTGAGTACAAAATGGTGTGAAATTCTCCCCAAAGCTTTTGGTTGGCTAGATAAGCATTCTGATAAAGTTACGATGCAAGATCACAACTAGTTTTGAAGATATTAAGGTTTCCATTTTGGAGGGGTATAATGAAAGGTTTAAATTTAATTTTGAGGGATTCAGAGGACATAAAAAGCCCTAAAAAATTCAGTATAAATGACATAGTTATTTATGAGGAAATAGAGCACTTCATGAGCTTTTCGACGCTTCAAACGGTTCATCAATAGGAAAAACGGTTTTCAAGTTATGGCCTTTGAAAGTTTGTACTCCTAAAATAGGAAATATAAAATGCATTGAATACATAAATGATTTGTAAAAGGGAGGCAAATGTGTTGATGTGTGTTTTAACACGTCATAGGGCATCTGGAAGGGAGATAAGGTTGTCTCTACTTTATGGGGTAGTTTTAGCCCATGGTGTTGTAATACCGATTGATAGTTTCTTATATTGTATCTCCTATATATGAGGCATGTGAGATAGAGGTTGTGTGTAAGAGTCTTATGCTGATTGAGTTACCTTTGAGTTTCTGATTAGTGGTACTCCTATGAAGAGCTTGTTCTGCAAGTATATTGTAATCTATTTTTGATTGTTCAATAATATATTGAGCTACTTCTGGAGGGTGGGGTCTTGCCCATGTAAATGATGCAAAGAATCTAGAACAAAACCACATTAGGAAGATTTATTTCTCCCAACTTACCTATTCAAAAGGTCTCATCCTTCCATAACTTCACAAATCCCTCACTAGGCTCTTAATCCATACATAAGGCTACAGTAGCCCAGACAAATATAATATTCTAACACCCTTATCCAATCACTCACACACATTCCTCCATACACATTAAACCATCTTGAACCCACATCCATGCTCTAAAGCATTCAAATACCTTCAAATCCTTTTATGATCACTCAGCCTAGACTACCTCCAATTAGGACCTCCACTCTTCTATCAATGCCAACTCACAATATGAAAGGATTTATTACAAACACACATACTCTTTTGTCATCCACAAAAAGTCTTTTCAACATGATCATACTTGACTCTCTCTACCCATCCAACCTCCCAAAAACTCACAAAGAATATTGATGCAACAATACTGGTCTAAACAACCACAACACTCATTTACAACAGTCACGTTGACATAAATCATTCCTCACCCAAGGGCTTTCAAACACTGGAAAAGGTTTCAAAGAACCTCCTAGACCTTCCTCAGTACTCCCCCACTCTAACTCTCATCAACACTCACTCAATCTTGCACAAAAAATGGAGATATTTTATCACGTCCAAATTAAGACAATCAACTAAGTGCAGGGACAGTCATAGAATTTGTCTTCCATCCTACTTCTCAATTCCTTCAAAAGTTATTAGGTACCCAATAGGGCCTTCCTAAACCCCTCCAAACCTTGACCAAAAACCCAACCAACATTCATTCATGCAAACACAAGTTCTTGTTGTATTAACAAACTAACGTACTCACTGTTATTTTGGAACAGTCAATGTGTTTGTACTTTTGGGTTGTTTCCTTAGCTTGAAACCACTTGAAACACTTAAATAACCTCTTCACACACTCCTTAGTTCCTTTCCTCACTCACACAATGATCCCTTTTTGATGTTGTTCATCATTTACACCATTGTCTTGCTATTATACCCTGACTGAGACACAATTTCAGTCACTCTACAACTTGTTTGGACATGCCACCCTTTCATGGATCCCTGCAAGAAAAGAAAAAATATATATATACATCTACCCTCCATTCATCCAATAATTTACCTTTTATCAACGTGGAATGGAGGTTTAATACATTATACAATCTCACCATTTACCCTAGTGGGGTTTTGACAGTGTTTTTAAAAAATTAGTAGATCTCTCACAAAACCTAATGAAAAATAATAAAATAAAGACCAAAATGTTGGGGGTTCACCCCTCTATCATTCCCAATTGCTTCTTGATGAAAATTAATAATTTTTCAATAATAAAAACTACTGATATCATACTGTTACGTCTGAAAAACAAAAGAAAGTGCAAGAAATCATAAATTTATTGATATTCTCCTTCAATTCATTGAACACCAACCACCTCTAAACATGTACAAGGATTTTATAATGCCTTTAAATATTTCATATGGTTAAAACTACCCTCATAACCTATTTGGGACAATCCATGACTAATTACCTCTTACAAACTCAAAAGTTGCTTAACCAATGTTGTCAACTTTGATAATTTTTGCTCCAAATTGAACATAGACCCTATCTATCACTTCCATGACCAAATAATGATTCAAAGAGGTCAGAATACATTAAATAAACCTTTTTACATCATAAATTCCTTTACATGACTCATTTTCACATATATGCATCATATTGACAACTTATGACAATTTTGTCAACATTACAACTTTAGGACTCAAAACCTTAACAAAGGGACTTATAGACACTTATTACATCATAAATTGTCATTATTGACCTGATTACATAGAATAAACATAAACCTATTGTCCTTGTGCCAAATTGACCTCATTGTGCCATGAGCACCTATTAGGTGCTCATGCACCAGTAAATCACGGTGTTACTATTTTATGGTATGCATCATATTTTGCTTATTCCTGTTAAGTTTCTTTAACTGGTGTAACGATCTGAATATTTTTTTTGCATTATCCTCCTCTTAAGGTTAGTGCAGGAAGTTGTTTTGTTTCTTAACTTCCTTATAGTAGCATTGTAAATTTTGTAGTAGGTTAATATAAAATAGATAACGTTTCTTATGTTTTAAAGAAAGAAATCATGAACTATCATAATACTAAATTATTTCTAGGATGGTGGGGTAAATGGAGGAAATGAACTGTTTGGTTTTGGTAGCTATTCATGCATCTTAACTTTAATGTTAAACTAATAATGTACCATATAATATATTTGAGAATAATAACCACAAAGGTGTGACACATGCACCAATATGAATCAAGATGTGTTAAGCCAATATAATGATGTTGTAGAGCATAAACATGAGGATGTAAAATTGGAGATGTAAGTTGCCATTAAATAGAAGATATATGGCCTCAATGCTATCATTATCATAAAAATGAAAGATTCTACAAATAAATATTGGCATTGGATAAATAGATAATATAATTATTAAAAAGTCATTTTTAAGACTTTTACGTCAAAGAGAAGCTAAAATATCATGTAGAGAAGGGGTAAGTGCACAAAAAAGGTGTGCAGAAAAGTGGACATGCACCTAAAAAATCTTGAAAAAACAGGCACCACGATCATGAAAGTAAAAATTCAAATCATCCCATAAGTGCCAAGGTTCATTGTCCTCGAGCCTAAAGGGACAAAAGAAAGTATGGGGTTCCTTTACAAAATTGACTGTGTACGTGCTGCTTTAGGAATTAGAACCGCGTATGTGGTTTTAATTCCTAAAGCAATGCGTACGTGGTACCTATCAATATTTTTTTTTTTGCTCGACTATGTCTTATTTTTCGTGCAGCTATGAGCTGATAATTGAGGTTTTTTCTTGCTAAAAAGTGCCCGAGCTCCCTCTTTTCTCACATAAACCACATAAATCAAGGTTGGTTTTGCTTGATTTTATGTTTTTCGTTCGCATTTGCTCATTTTTTTTATACTTTGAATTTAATTTCATTTATTTTGATTAGTTTTGTTTTTTTGTTACACAAACCGAATTCTAAAAATCCACAACAACAACAAGATGTACCTCCTCAAAACCCCAAATAAAAGCCACAAAATACACCTCCAGCTCCTCCTTTTGACCGTACACCTAATACATAGGAGAAATTGCTTAATAAGTTAGGGAAAAACACAACTAAAATAAGTAGACTGATTAATAAATTGAAAACATCTGAGCTTAAGCATCATAAATCCCTTGCCACTAGCCTAGAAACATTATCTAGTGGTGCCACAGTAGTTTCCACTCAAATTACAAAATGGGGAAACTATAGGGATAGGTGTCGTCAATTTTATGCTAGTGGGTTATCATATGAGGGAGCAAAAAACAAAAAAATTAGTAAACAACAAATATGTGCCCTTTTTGTTGATCCTAGAATAGGTCAGTTGTTATCTCTTAATGCAAAGAGGTTTCTCATACATTGGTGTACCAATGTGCAGATGAAGAATCTTTTTTGGTAGAGGTGGTGGATGGTCTTTCATGAACCACCTTGTAATAATTTTGAGGTGCCATTATATTTTTTGAGGAAAGTATACTATGAGTTTGTCCTCAATATATTGTCTAATTATTTTGACATGATAGAGTTCCATGGTAGAGATGGCGACTCTGCCCAAGATAGACCTGGAGCCCGTAGATGAGTAACCCAGGAGAGTCATTGCCCCCTAGCACCCAAACCCAAGGTACATTTGATTGTCCTAGTAGAACTAAAAGAGTCGATGGAGCTACATACTCTTCAGGCGACCACAACATTGACTGATGTGATCATCCAGCATGGGACATGGTTAGCATACCCTCTTGTACTGATTGATGAGACATTATTTGCTGCATGTGGTGCTAGTGATCCCATTCAGCATGTGTGTGCCACTTTCTCAAGGATATGCATAGGGATGGATGATGAGGTTGCTGGAGATATTTCCATATCCCATTTGTGCATGGTTTGCAAGAGTAGATGTCAGATTCGCACGATTGAGGATGTGGCACTGATGGATGAGTTGATCGACATGTTGTTTGGCAGTTATCTACAAACACAGGTGTGTTGATTTGAACTCATAGAAATTTATTTATCAATCACTAAAAATTTATAATTGTAAATTAATTTTTATTTATAGATCAATTTAAATTGATACAAATAATATGCATTTCAGGATGTAGCAACGATATTTGATATTCCTCCCATAGTTACTACAGCGGTAACTTTGATGTCTGAGGTATAAATTTTGTAACATGTTAAAATAGAATAGTACACTTTGAATTCAAAAAAATTACAAGATATACTAACTCTCTTTAATGCTTGACATTTTTTTATTTGTAGGCATTGTCAGGGGACCAAATTTCCCACATTGATGATGTCACACTCTCAGCCATCGATTTTGGCCTCCAAGGCTATATGGTATCCTATTTTGTACACCTTATTTTATAAATTCTTTTGATGGAATATGCAAGTCATTTCATCTTAGATTTGTTAAATTATGTTTAATATTATCTGTACTAATATATCATGTTAATTCTAAGTTTTTAGGGTATCCCCTCTATGTTTAGGTCCCATCCTCAACAAAAGAAATACTTCACGATGCCAAAATGTGGGAAGAAGGTAATTGAACATATTTTAAGTTGTACAATTGTTTGAAAAAGTTTAAACTGTCTTAGTTGAGATTTGTAGATTGATTAGTGCTTTTTGTCAATTTTATATGTATAGTGCCCATTGAGCTATGTAGATATGTTGAATGCACTTGATATGGTCAAGGATCGAGAGAGGGTGTAGGTATGTATCTCTATTTTATTTTCTTGATTTGACGAGTATACGCACATGTACATGTGAACTTGTGATAAACTATAATCTTATCATTTTTTCATTAAACAAATATCCATAGCTGCTTCATCAATGACAAGCCCTCCTTCATATATTGGAGAAGCATCTCAGGCTCTGGTACACTTTTATTTGATATATTACATTAATTGTTTTTAACCTACAATACTTATCATTATATTAATTGTATTTAATCTTTGATCACTTTTTGTACACGTAATGGCAATAGTTGCTCCATCAATGGTGAGCCATCCTTGGTCTATTGGAGAAGCATGTGAGGCTTCACTACACTTTTTTCTCTGTATTATATATTTTTAGTGTTTTTGATGTATATATGTTAGTACATTATATTAATTGTAAATTTAATCTACAATACCCCCCTTCGCGGTTCGGCCATAACTTGGAGCCTTTGAAGTTTGTGTTCAAGAAAACTCCTAAGACGAACAAGGAGAAGAGAGAGAAGGCATTAGATCTGAGATCAACCGATGAGGTAATCTACATTTCAATTAAAAAAAGAAAATAGTTAAGTTCACAGTTATGTTGATAATTGTGAACTATTTTCTACAAAAGGATTCTAACTTGGATTTTGAATTGTGGTTTTGCAGCCATCTACAAAGTCATGTACTACATCAAAGAGGCTTGATTTTGATGATCCACCATAGGTATAGGATCATTTAGTATATTTAGTTGTGGTCATTGAATGACCAATACATGTAGATATATTCTATATTTTTATTTTATATCGATTTGGACATGGCATATGCCATATTTTTGTAATACTTGTATTGACTTGGGATACATGCCTTTTTCGATATATATAAATGTTGATAGTTGATCCAATAAATATGTATTAAGTTCATTATTGTGTATTCATTGTATTTGGTGGCTTCCTTTTTATAAAGTTAAATGATTATTTGCCTATGTAATCAACAATATGAATATAAACAACAAAATCCTTATTGGCATTTGGCATAACTGATGCAGATCAGGGCATGCAGTTGAAGTTGGATGACTGGACTAGTAAAGGATAGAAGTCTATTTGTGATGAAGAGATTGAGATTCTATGAATAGATGACATGATTAGTTATTTGTGTTGTCATTGTTGGCAACTAATGTTCCTCATGTTCTTGATGTTTAGTTTTATCATCTAAGTGATTTGGTTTAATGACAGTGAACTAGAGTCTGTGAAATAGGACTTTAACTAGTAAAGCTAAATTGTCTTGATTGGATCAGTCGATTGGTGATGATTGGCGATTTATAGTTTGGATGATAAACTTATATCATCGAAAGATATATGTAACCAGAACTGAAACTTGTGATGATCACCGAAAGGCGTGTTTCAATTTCTGATGAGTTTTTGCTAAGGTTTTAGAAGGGTTTAAGGACCAACGAAGAAATCATTAAACTGACATTGATTTATGATACAATGATGATTGACAACGAGTCTACTTAAAGTTGGTAACATGGCACAACCTACGTGAAAGATTTAATAAGTGTTTTAGCACGATTCAAGGAAGATTTACTTGGGAATCCACAAAATGCTTTGGAGAGTGTTTTGATGATTAACAATTGGTATCATAGCTTTAATCCTTTGTGTGCAAAAACCCTAACCGCTTCACAAAAATATTATGAGGAATTCAACATGATGAAGAAAGAGGGTCCCAAGCTCAACAAGGATAACTATAAGACCTGGAAGGATAGAATGAATATCTACATCAAAGATCTTGGTGCATAATATTAGAAGAAAGTTGAAAAAACATATGTTGCTCATATCACTACTCCCTTGACACCAGGTGAACTCAGAGAACAACAAGATCACAGGAAATCCCTAGAAGCTATTGTAAGTACTTTATCTGATTCAAAATATATTGATGTTCAAGGATTGGAAACTAAAGGTGAGGTTTGGGAAAAGTTAGAGATAATCTATGAAGGAGATGAGCATGTTCAAAGAGCCAAAGAGGAAAGCTTGAGAGGAAAATTTGATGACACGAGAATGCTAGAAGGAGAGACTATTGGATAGTGTAGTCAGAGAATCAAAGAAGTTGTTAGCAACATTAAGAATGTTGGAGGCAAAATATAAGATGATACAATAGTAAGTAAAATCCTCAGAACTCTTTAACCTTAGTATTCTATAAGAGTATCAGCAATCAAAGAACTTAGAACTATTTCAAAGGATAAGGTAATTGTTGATTCATTGACTGGTAAGAATACAACTTTTGAGTTAAATAGTTTTGACAATAGTGTGATAAAATCTACTGAATTTGCCTTTAAAGCTTCTATTACTGGTTCATCTGCTAGAAAAGGAAGATAAATATATCAAAATCATGAGTGTAAAACAAGTCATGGAAATAACCAGGGAGATGAAGATAGTGAAGATCAAGTGATAGAACTTGAAGCATTGTTAGCAAAGAAATTTCCAAGAGGCACTGGTAAGTATAGAGGAAAGCTACCTTTGACATGTTTCTCTTGTAATAATATTGGTCATATTGTTGCTAACTTCCCTAACACCGATAAGAAATAAAATTTTAGAAGATTCAAAGGAAAGGGCAAGAAACATTGTAATGTTGCAGCAGATGAAGGTGTGACCGATGAGGAGTCAGAAGAAGAAGATTACAATGAAGAAATTATGTTTGTAGTTGTGAAGGAGGAACTGTCTGATAAAAAGGCACTAGTATCTCATATGGAGAATAATGATGAGTGGATTATAGACAATGGCTGCTCACACCACATGACTGGAGATAAAAGTAAGTTCATAACCCTTAATAAATTTGATGGAGGTGTTGTTAGATTTGGAAACAACTCTCCTTGCATGGTGAAAGGTAAAGGTTCTATATCTCTAAATGGAAAAAGTAATGTTGATGATGTATTTTGGGTTGATGGTCTTAAGATTAATATTTTAAGCATTGTTCAGCTCAATGATAAAGGTTATGTGCTTGAATTTAAGAGTGGAGTATGCAAAATTCTTGGAAGTAATGGTGAGTTGATTGCTACTGAGAAGCAAAGTAGAGGTAACTTATTCCATTTGAATAGTAATGTTAATAATTGTCTGTTTGCAAGAATGGATAACAGTTGGTTATGGCATAAAATATGTTGTCATGTTAATTTTCATAATCTGATTATGATAAGCAAGTCAATTGTTGTAAGAGGATTACCCCAACTTGTCAAACCCGATAGTGTGATATGCAACGATTATTTAATTGGTAAGATGGCCTCTATTTCTTTCGAGAAAAAGAATGGTATTTTTGAGAATGTTTTAGATTTGTCATGTTTTAGAGTAAAGCATATAAATGTTACAATAAGAGGACTAAGAAAATTATTGAAAGTGCTAATGTAAAAGTTGATGATTTATCTAATAAGTCTGAAGGTACAAGAAGATCAGAACCTAGAAAGAATGATAGTGAGGAAAAGTTTGTGATCATTGAACAAGAAGAAAAGAATAATGAACAACCAGTAAATGCAGAACTAGGTGCTCAACCGGTAAGCGATGACACTGAAGATGAAGAACCTAATGAAGAAGATGCAGAAATGACACATAAAATACCTAGATACGTCAGACTGAATTATTCAAAAGAATAGATAATTGGTGATAAGAATGCAGGTGTGCAAACCAGGAGAAAGATCCAAGAGAATTCATGTTTGATATCTACAATTGAACATAAGACAGTTAAGGAAGAACTAAAGGATGACGATTGAGTTAAAGCAATGAATGAAGAATTAGATTGATTATTAAGAAGAATCAGACATGGTCACTTGTTCCTAGACCAGAAGATAAAAATGTAATTGGAACAAAATGGGTCTTTCAGGTAAGTGCAAGGTAATGGGTCACAAATTGGTAGAAGCCTGTGCATTGGAAAATGTGCTCTTAGAAACAGGGGCCCATTTTCAAAAAATGGGGACCCATATTTGATTTGGGCTCCCGAGGCAAAAAGTAACGGGGGCCACTAAATAGGCCTTCATTTTGTTCTCAAATGGGGGCCAGTTTGCAAATGAAACGGGGTCCCGTTTTGTTCTCAAACGGGGGCTAGTTTGCAAATGAAACGGGGTCCTGTTTTGTTCTCAAACAAGGGCCCGTTTGCAAACGAAACAAGGTCCCATTTTTTAAAAACAGGCCTCCATTTTTAAATCCAATTTTAACCATTTTTTTTGGGTGCATGTTTGTCATTTTTGGACAGTAATGGTAATTTTAGGAACGGACCCCCATTTTCAAAACAGGCCCCCGTTATATATATAACAGGCCCCCGTTTCGTAAATGGGCCCTCGTCCTGTTTTGTGGAAGTTGATTCCACAACCCGCCACTTGCCTAGCGATTAGGTCCGCGATAGGCTTGGGATGGCCACACCTGAGACATGGACCTACAAATTCAAATCTCCCTGAATGAAAGCACAAATATGAACTTCTGAAATAGTTTACGTGCCTCTAATTAGGGAATTTTTATATGAAATTAAAACCCATTTCAGATTATACTGTCTAGATTGTAAATATGTAAATTTATTTAAGAATTGATCATTTTAACTATTTTTCATTTAATTTATACTGAATTAGTCCATAAACTTGAAATATTAACTAATTTTGTTAATTTAATAGCTTTTTCTTTTTATCGGTAAAAGCCCAAAGACTAAATATTTTATTAATTGTTATAAATAATTACAACCTCCATTCAGTTTGGGCACCGGTAGGAAATAATGGAGGAATAAAACCTCCGGTCTCACCCAGATCCCTTAGGGGATCAAAATGTAATGATACAAAGAGAATGAAAGACATAACAAAAGAGAGTAGAAGAGATGCAGATACAATACAATTCTCCTGGTTGGAACCACCAACTGAGCTATAAGCCCAAGAACCAAGATTAAATCCTATAGAGCTATATGAGCCAAGAGGAAATTGTTATGCCGATAGAAGTCTGGGTCTTAACCTTAGGAAACCTAATGCAGCAATTCTGAGAGAGAAATAAACCCATGTTCTCTTGATAATAGGCCCTGCTAGACTAATCAACTTCAACCCACATAATACCTTGCAGAAAGTACTCAACAAGGGGTTAGCAGAAAAGGCTAACCACATAAAATTTCAACCTTAAAGATGGAAGTGAAAAACTACATAGAACAATAGGAGTCTGCAAACCATACAAGATATGAAGCCAGTAATACTCTCCCCACTCCTGCAAAGAAAAATTAAGAAACAATACAAGATATAAAAAACTTAACGCTTGTCGAGATGATACCTGCAAGAACCCTAATTCCTGCCATGCAACATAATACTACAAAAAGTGTTAGCCGGAAAATATACCCCCATCCATAATTCCCAGCCTAGACCAAAACATCCACTAAATAGCTTAAGTGTTGAGAGCACTATTTTCACATCCAATAATGAAGGATATGCAATCAAGGACATATTTGTTTCTAGATAGCTCACCCATCTAGAACATTCAAAACGATTTAAGCATAGAGAAACCTACCAACCATCATAAATCTAAATCATGGTGGTAATCTATCTTAATTTGAAAAACCATTCTTTCATAAGACACAAACCACTTTTCTGATAAAGACCTCCCAAAAGAGTGCTATTAACAGAAGATGCCCATATATATATATATATATGTGTGTGTGTGTGTGTGTGTGTGTAGTCTCTTCATACATATATGCAATTATGTATATATATATGCATACATACATACATACATACATACATACATACATACATACATACATACATACATACATACATACATATATATATATATATATATATATATATATATATATATATGTCTATGTATATATGTATATATATGCATTTTGATTTTGGAATTTAATAAAGATAAAGCGGAGAGCATAGCATCATCAATTCAAGCCAAGAGCTAAAGGGCTTCTTGATGAAAACTTCTTCAACAAAAGACATTAGGGATTAGAAAAGCTTCCCTATAGACAGAATACCATTTATGCATAAGGATAGAATGCTACAAATAGATGAACGAATACAGGAATATAACTATATATAAGTACACACACACACACACACACACACACACACACACACACACACACACACACACACACACACAAATATATACAAATATATATATATATATATATATATATATAAACATACGATTCTATATATATGTATATTTACATATATCTTGCTAGACCCATTTTGATCATAGATTAAGAGAGTGGAATAGAGGCTAAGATGACAAATCACACACCTAAAACCATAAGAAGAAAATAGTGTGCTAGATAGAGAAAATCATAACTAAGTCTAGAGAGTATATAGATTAAACATCCATAAGTCTTTAAAATATGTCTGAGATAGAACAAAAGAAAGGCAAAAATGGCTAAGAGTTTTAAAAGGTGATGAGAGGGAAGACCCTAGACAAACCCTTCATTAAAGGTCCAAACATTTCCTTGCCCACAACATTAATAAACAATTTTTATTTAAAAATAAAAATAAAAATAAAAAAGGTCCCCTAGATCCTGAGCACTCTGATTTTACTGAAGAGGGGAAGGAAGAAGGGGGAGGAATTGGCATATCATCTCGGATCACTATGATGTTGTCAGCTTCAAGGTAATTGATAAACCATTTGTAACATGGGGGCTTTTTAACCTGCAAGAGCCATGAAATGTTAGACACAATGCACCATTGAGAGGGGGAGGTGAATTAGTGGTTCTTAAATATTTTCCTTTTAGCTATCCTTTTCGAGCATATTAGTTTATGGGATTTAACACAATGAAGACATACCAATTAGTGAGTAAACCAACTCTATCGCACACAAAGAGTAATCTCATAACACTAGGATGGATGAGGAAAACCCAAGATGGGAAAAACCTCGGTGAGCAATGTTGCTAGAGTCTACTGCTCCAATCCAGCCTCACAATGGAAACTTAGATACAAAGTTTAGGGCACCAACCCAAGGAGCACCAACCCCTGACTTTAGGGTACCAACCCAAGGAGCACCAACCCCTATCTTTAAGGCACCAACCCAAGGAGATACAACCCCTTCACCAAGCTACAACTCAGTGTTCGCAATTTAAACTTTGATTACAAAAGTATTTATCTTGTTACAAGTGAATCTTGCAACCTTGTGGTATGTCTTACTCTGTTTGTGAGATACCTTCTCTTCTTCACCTATTCACTTCTCTACTGCTCCACACCTGCTGCTTCTCTGTTGGTAAGCTTGACCAGTTTATCTCTCTGCATATCACCAGTATCACACTCTATCGGTGTAAGAACTACCGGTTCTTCTCTCCAACTAGTTGAAAGCTTCAACCAGGTTCACTCTCCCTCTCTTGCATGTAGAGCACTTGGCTGACCTTGTCTTTACTTGTAGAGTCTACAACTTCGCAATAATACAATGTCCTCTCTATTCAGTAGCAACAAACGATATCTTAGGCCTTTTTACTTATAGCACAGATTTCTCGCCAAACGCCAATTCAAAACTTAGGCGATTAGGGTTTCTTCACCATCTTCGAGACATACCAAATCTAATCAGATCTTGCAAGATCTGATCTTTCTGACATCTGAATGCATATCTCCATCATATTCATGTTTCTTCGATCATACCCTTTAGTCCTCGTGATTTTCTTTTTACCTTCTCAACAAATCCTTCGGTTAGTCACAAGAGATCTGTCAGGTTGTTTCTTTGATCGCCTCGATCTTCTCAATCTATTAGCTAGCTCATAGTTGTCTTTCAAACCTCAAGCCTCAAACCCCTGCAATCCTTCTAGAACATGTCCCGTGATTTGAGTGACTTTTCATTAAAGTTGACCGACCCTTGCAACAACCCCATCATTTGTACATTCTATCTTTATCCAATCGCGAGTTTTCTATGTTGACTCCATGGCAACTGTCTGCCAACTCAACACTTCAAGTTAGTCCAAGTAGGATCACTGACCAACCACCTTACCGATTCCTCACTTCGGCCGGTTTGCTAACCCTTTTGGTCTCAACAATTCTACTGGTTACTTTGTCATATATGTTGTCATCTTGAACTATCGATAGAACTCTCAAACCGGTCTCTAGACTGATAAGTCCTAAGTATGCTCATTTCCACAAATGGGAAATCTTTTGCAACAACACCTTGCATATATAACCCATGGACTCCTATACTAGTTAGCACTCTTGATGACATCATGTCATTAACCTTCACAAGACTCCTATCTTATTTCAGAGAGATTAGATTCCTATACTTACATTTACACATCCTTTCAACCTGATCAAGGATGTTCCTTCCTCTATTGACTTGTTAGGATGAAAAACACTTCAGACTTCCTCTAACTCTTCTCAAGATGACTACAACTTCTTTCAGTGGGAGTCTTGCTATTTTGCAAACTCACAACATACCGATTCATTCTTCTCTTCCAGTGCTGAAGTGATTCAGATAACATTCTACCTCTTCATCTTAAGTAACTGCTCACAATACTTCTCTATCTCTTCACACAAGTTAGGTACTAGCTTGTGTATTGATGGCTTTTGAGGTCATCTTCCTTATCTTTACTGGTGTTCAGCAACACAAGGTGATATCAAAGATATCACATCCTGTACTTCTTCATAACAGTGTTGCACATACATCTCTTCTACCGATAATCATCCCATACTGGTTGACATCAATGACAACATAATGCCAACATAAAAGGAAGGAAAAATTCATGCTCCTAATAGGGCTATAAGCTTCAAAGGCTTGAAGATCCTCTATAGCCAGAATGGGGAATCATGGCACTGACCTAATCATCCTGATAAGGATATCATAACCCTGGGGCTTTGGAACAAAAAGTTCTTCATCAATATTGACCACCACCCTCTCCAATTCACCTAACATTTCCTTTTTGAAGACCTTTTTGCAAAGCTTCACCACTACATTTCTATCTTTCTCAAGATGCATAGCTATTGCTAAGAACATCGCTACAATGTCTAGATTAGCTCTGGTCTGATCCTCATTTAAGATAAACTCCCTCCCCATGCTTTACATAACAACATCGATAACCAGGAGATTGGGGTGAACCAAAATGCCTTTCAATCTCTCATTTGTGACTTCCCCTACAAAGGCCATCTGTTGTTTTAGCCCTAGAATTCTAAGTGGAGTATCCATCTAAGCTAAATGGAGGATAAACTAGGACCTCGACCAAACGGTCTAAATGTAGCAGGAAAGTTAATACTTTGTGAAAAACAACTCATCTAGCCATGGAAAAAAGCAGGTTGCTGATAAATGATTGATATCTAATGGTCAGGATGCAAATGGGGCAATCTCAAGGATCTAAGAAATAATTATCGTCGGCTAAAATCATACTAGAGTACCGTCACATTGGTATTAATCGATCTCAAGGATACTTAAGCCTTCAGTCATAGCAGGAGTGTCACATCCTCATTACTAGAGTACCATCACATTGGTACTTATCGAGGAGGAGTTTTTGACGAAGGAAATCCGAAAAAGGAAATCCAAAGCCTACACTAAAAGCCAAAACTTAAGCTAAAATAGCCAAAGCTTAATGCTAAAAAAGGCTAAACTAAGCCTAGAAGGCTTGGAGAATAAGATAAGGCTAATCCTAAGGGGATTCATAAAATTGTATTCCTATTAATATGCAATGAATATGAAAAATACCTATATATCCATGTATATATATTTCATTTGGAATGATATATATGAATACATGTATATACATATGCATATTCCTATATACTGTTGCATACTCCTAGTCATAAAATCTTATGTGTTATCTTATACTATATATCCAAAATATATATACATATGAATAGATTATGTGTATATCTATTTATAATGGTTTATACATATAAAAATAACTCTATACTTTATGTATATAACCATATTGATATCTAGCAGGGTATATTGGATTATGACTTGAATGCATACCTATATATATGACAGAAATTGCTAATTTGATTATAGGTGATAATTGTATACCTTTATAATGAGAGGGTAGGTGAATATATAGATATAGGTGTATATCAATATATATATATATATATATATATATATATATATATAAAAGAGTGGTTGAGAGTATAAACATTTATATGAATATATAAATACATATACCTATATGAATTTGTATGGGAATGACTGTATATAAATCTGACTCCTATGAATATCATCATATATATGCATATATATCTAATTATATGTATATATATGTGTGACATATTATATATATGTATATATATGTGTGTGTGTGTGTGTGTGTGTGTGTGTGTGTGTGTGTATGTATATATATATATATGTATATATATATATATATATATATATATTTGTGTGTGTGTGTGTGTGTGTATAAGTGAGTATATATATGTATATATATGATGGTTTTTTCTAGGATTTTAAACTCCACGCTTGTTGCTCCTAAGTGAGCCAACTAAACTAATCAGTTGTTTCCTTGTTTACATGAGATGTTGTCCGACCATTAAGAGAAGACCTAAGAAAGAGCTTCAGGGAAGATGAATGCCATCTACTCCCAAGTTAGGTAACTCATCAGCCCTTTTGTTGCCTTCCCTATAGATATGATTGATTGTGAATCTCTCAAAACCATTGCATAACTCAATGACCCATGTCAAAAGAGAGTTGAGTCTCCAATTGGGAATACTACCTTTTCTTAGAGTGTTGATAATAATTGTTGAGTCCCCTTCAATATCCAAATTCTTCACTCCAATCTTTTTGCAAAGATTAAGGTCTTCCAGTAGGGTGATCAATTCAACCTAGTTATTAGTCTTGTTACCTATAGGGTGAGCCTTGAGGGAAATTTCCTTTCCTTCCCAGTTATGGATAGAGCAACCTATTCCTGCCACCCCTGGGTTGCCTCGAGAGGCTCTATCAAATTTTAGCTTCAACCATCCCTTACCTAGAGGATGCCACTTACATGTAGCTCATTTCCTAAGATTAGCTTCAGGGCCATCCCCAATAAAGGGTGGGATGGATAGTCCCTCCCATATCCCCTTCATCTTCTCATCCCAACAAGTTACCGTAGCATTCTTCTTTAGACCAAAGTTGATCAAACTGTTAATTCTTTCGATCATAGCAACCTCAATTTTATTGATTACTCGATTCACCTCTAATTTTTCAAATTTGAAAAGACGTCTATTCCTTTCCTTCCATAATTCCCAAATTATGGAAGATGGAAGAGAAATCCATAAGCCTTAAAAAACACAACCTCTTCTTAGGATGGGCTAGGATTTGAGCATTCCCAAAATAGTTTGGGGAAAGGTAGAGGACTAGCCTAGTTTCTGGGTAAACCATACCCAACATTGGTTAGCATACCTACAATTTAGGAGGAGGTGGTTTGTGTCTTCTTCATCCTTTTCATAAACAAGGCATCTACTAGGTCCCTCATACCCCATCCTCCTGAATTTATCAACAGTCAAGAGCTTATTCTAGAGAGCAAGCCATGGGAAGACTCCAGCCTTGGGTAGGCAATACCTATCCCAGCAGAGTTTCAAATGCAGCTCTTTCTTGGGTCTAAGATGAGCTTTAGTGATGTGATAATAACCATCCTTGGAGTTATATTCCCCGTTCATGGAGCCATCCCACACAAGCCTATCCTTGCCTAGACTAAAGGAGATGTTTCTCATTCTAAGAGTTGCCATGAGTTTGTTAATGTCACTTATAGGGATATCCTCATTCTCTCTTACAATCCATTGCCACCCCGCTCCATCCTCTGACGGGGAAATGTAGTTCCCAGTCATTTTCCCTCTATTTGATTCTAGGACTGCTCTTGTAGGCCTGAAGTCATGAATTTCCTCGATCGCCTTATACCTTCCCCAAGAGTCAGACCAAAACAAGGCATCTTCCCCTGACCCTAGGTTCCAAGTGAGTTTATTTGTGATAATATTTCTACATTCTAGCATAAAGTTCCATATGCGAGAGCCTCTTGGCGGATTGTTTTCTCTAAATATCTGGATAGGGTTATCTTTATTAAGGTATTTATGGTACAATATTCTAGCCCATTTTAAATGGGGATGCTTGAAAACTGTCTAGACTAACTTAGCCCCAAGGGCCCTTCTTTGGTCACAAATATTTCTAATGCCGACACCTCCTTCTTCTTTTGGTTTGCAAATATTATCCCATGATAGAAGTGATAATTTCTTTTTTTCACTGGCACCTTTCTGAAAGAAAGTCCTAAGGTGTTTATTTAGCTCATCCTGTTTATTTACAGATACATTGTAACAAGAAAGTTGGTAAATGGGCATTGCAGCCAAAACTGATTTAACCAAGGTTGCCCTGCCTACCGAGGACAACCATTTCCCTTTCCAAGTATTAATTTTCATCTTTATTTTTTCCACCATGTGGTCCCACGACTTAGAAGACATGTTTCCATTATCTAGAGGGATGCCTAAATATTTGCAAGGGAGGAGACCAGGCATGATCTCCAAGACCCTATATATCTCTTCCTTGGATGTGGATTCTATGTTAAACATGAACACATATGACTTCTTCAAGTTTACCTCTTGACCCGAGGCTTCCATGTAGGATTTGAGGATACCTTTGAAGGCCCTTGCTTCCCTAATGTCACCTTGCCCAAAGAAAATTGTATCATCAACAAATTGTTGGTGGGTAATGGGAGTTAGACCATTGGTAATGGGTAAACCTATGATTCCCCCCTCTACCCTAGCCTATGAGATTGACCTACCAAGAACCTTTGCCATTATGATGAAGAGGAAAGGAGACATAGGGTGTCCCTGCCTAAGGCCCCTAGAGCTACTAAAAAACCTTCAGGAGTGCCATTGACCATGACAAAGAATTTGGGGGTGGATATGCATTCAAAAATAAGGTTGATCCAAGATTTGGTAAATCTAAATGCTTCCAAACATTTGCATAAAAATATCCAGTCTACTTTGTCATAAGCTTTACTAATGTCTAATTTGACCAACATGCTTGGTGCTCCATTAAGATGGGCCGAATGAATAGATTCTTGGGCTATGATTACCCCATCATAGATTGATCTATCAAGAACAAAACCTATTTGTTCTCTGCTCATGATGATAGGGAGAAGTTTCTAAAGTCTAGTTGCTAGAGTTTTGGTAAGTAGTTATAAAGGGTATTACATAGGGCTATGGGCCTATATTCATTAAAGCTATCAGGTTTCTCTTTTTTCAGAATCAGAACTAAGAAAGTATTGTTGATCTCCTTCAGTATCTTGCTTGAGTTTTTAACACCTTCTACGACCCTCGTTATCTGCAGACCCATAAATCCCCAACATTTTTGGAAGAAACTGGTTGGGAAGCCATCTGGGCCCAAAGCCTTATTTGGATTCATTTTCATGAGGGCGGATTTGACCTCCTCCTCTATAAAATTCTCGAGCAAATAGTTGTTGTGTTCTGCATCAATGAGTTCTGGAATATTTCTAATTATATTATGTTGGCCTCTATGGTTTGAACCAACAATATTGTTAAGAATGCCTTCAAAAAATCTCACTGCCTTCGCTACCTCCTCTGACGAGTCTTCCAGATTAATTCCTTGGTGGTTCTTAATGTTAGATGTTTGGTTTGCCCATCTTCTCTGCTTGGTGCTATTATGAAAGAACTCTGTGTTGCGATCACCATCTTTCAGCCATGTTTCCCTAGATTTTTGTTTCCAGAAGATTTCTTCTTTAGCCAGAATCCTTTCATACTCAGTTAGTAAAAAATTTTCCTTTAAAAAGAGAGGTTCATCCATCCCTCGATCCAAAACTTCCGTATTAACATCCTTGAGGTCCTTTTCTACTAACAGTTTCTTATCAAAGATGTTACCAAAGTGCTCTTTGTTCCACTCCAAGAGCTTCCTCTTGATTACCTTTAGCTTGTTTGCAACAATATACATCTTTGAGCCTGAGAGTAATGATTCACTCCACCACTGTTCAATCAGGTTGATGATTTTATCATCCTTATACCACATGTTCTCGAATTTGAACGGGCAGTTTCTTGGTCCTTGATCTGCCATAATGTTAAGTTGGAGTGGATAATGGTCAGAATTAGATAAAGGAAGGATCTCTTCTTCCATAGTGTAATTAAAATTCATAATTCCCCCATGGATAAAAAACCTATTGAGCTTTTCAGCAATATTGCTAAAGTCTTTCCTCCTGTTGTTCCAAGTAAAGGTATTCTCTGTTGTTTGGACTTCCAACAGATAATTCTAATTGATCCAATTATTAAAGTCCAACATCACAGTAGGTAGCTTGTTACTACATCCTCTTTTGTTTGATGCCTTAGTTATGGTATTGAAATCTCTGCCAATAATACACATCTCATTCAAATTATCTCTTAGGAAAGACTCAAGTTCCAACTAGACTCAGGCTTTATCCCTGTTTTGTATAGGACCATATACATTGATCAGGTTAAATCTTAACTTATTATTATAGCAGTTTACCTTCCTGCCTATCCAGTTCTATTTTATCTCTGATGGTGTAAAAGTGGAATATATAAGATCCTAGATGATTGCTAAGCCTCCTGAAGCTCGCTGAGCTGGGGAATACTTCAGTTTTCTAATACCTAATTTCTCTTCAAAGAGGTCTATCTCGGTTGAATTCATTTTAGTTTCTTGGATTAGAATTATGTCTGGTTTTGATTCAGAGATACAATGTTTTATGATACGCTACTTGTTAGGGGCATTCATGATAAGAGTTGCATGGCTCAGTGGGGAGGAACTTCCCCTCCCCTACATTAAATAGTGATGATATTTTGGGTTGGCCCATAGCTTCCCCATATTTGGCTCTTAATTAAGAAAGGGATCTCCTCCCTCTCATTTTTATGGGCTTGGTGTAGTCAGGAGAGTCTTTTCTCTCTTTTGTATTATGGATGCCTTGAATATTTGGGTTCTCATTTTCCAAATTGTCTAGGTCAATGAATAATTCTTTTGTTTCCATATTAACTCTTGTTTGATCCAATAAGTTTTTCACATAAAGCTTCATCTGCCTATCCAATTCTTCAGAGTCACAAACCTCATCAACAAACCGTTCCATTAAGTCATTAACTACTTCTTCCCCAATAAAGTTGGCAATAATGTTGACTTCCCTTTCTACTTGTGCTTTCTCTGCTACTTCTTCCACCATTGGTTAACTAATCTGGGATGGACTATATTTCTTTGCTACCCCACTTTCCTCAATATCCTTATCTTGTGTTGTTGGTTGTTCATACTCTGATCCTTTAACCTGAATAGGAGGACACAAATCCTTCACCAGTGGTTCTTCTGAAGGGACTAATTTTACTTCTGTTGAAAACCCTAGGGGAATCAAACAATCATCATGTCCCTTGTTAATGATAAATTCTCCTTCTTCAATATCCTCAACATCCTCAGTTTACTCAAAATGCCTAGATGGTAGAGGGATTTCCTCAACCACAAAACCCCCCTTATCTAGATTAAAACTAATGTAAACCCCAGGAATCCTACTGGATCTCAAATGAGGAGGCAAAACTGGAGTCGATGTCGGGTCTAGATCGAGAATCCCTTTGAAGAATTCATGATAGACAAGGAAGGTTTTAACACTAATGTCCATATTAATTATCATCAGACAGTTCGCATACTTCCTATATTTATCACTTAATTCTAAAAAATTGTCAATGTGGTTACCAATTTTTCTAATAATTTCAATATCCATTAATTCAGCTGGGAGCTTAGGTATCAATACCGATCTATCTTTCTTTAGAGATTGCATCTTATTAGGGTTAAAATCTGGAATCCAATCTAAAAACCAAAAATCATAACCTTTGAAAGTCGGAGATTTACCTGTTAAGAGTTCCTTCTTGTGTCTTCAATTACCACAATCAATATACAGAAAACCTTTAGTAGGATAGCTATACTTACTATCCAATTGAAGGATGACATAAACCAATTTGCAATAGCCTCTGATGAGATTCCAAGACCCTGGGATCTTGCAAAAACTCTGAAGGCGTTGCAAGATTGTTGAATCCGCTTAACCAGATTCTCATTAATCTCTAAAACATTGACCAGGTCTATGTTAGGGTCCTTGTTTGAACCCGATCCCACCATTAAGGGTTTAGAAGGCAGCTGGGCTATCTTCCCCTTGCTAAAAGAAGCTTTAGGTTCAAATTGAGCCTTAGCCAGCCTTCTAGGTTTAATAATTTTGCTTTTATTATTATATTATGAAAAAAGGGTAGCCCAGGGATCTGATTTTAAATAACCTTCCTCAAGATTTTGCAACTTATTTAACTTATTGAAAGTGGTCAGCCCTTGGAGGGTTTATCATGTCTACCCTGCGAGCCCTCCTAGGTTTCACCACTTGCCATTTCGTCTGCTCCTGAGGTAGGGGAGCCTTAATCCCCAAGTTACCATAACCAAGCGCATATTTAGTCTGCTCAAAAAACCAATGTTGGTGGACAAGATCTAGTGATTTCCTTAGAGGAAATCAGGATGACAAATTTGCTCGATGCGTTCTCTACACTTTTTCGCACATTTTAACAATATAATTTAATAGATTTTTTAGTTTAATTAACTTTGAAAAAAAATTATATGTCATCAATCTACACAAAATTATTTTCTATTTAAAAAAAAAAAAATGTTAAGTTTACGTCAAATTATGTGGGCTGTACACGTCAAATTTTTTAAAAGATAATTACAGTCATTAAAAAATTAAATTAAAAAAAATATTTTCAAAAAAATACAGAAAAATATGCTCATCAATCTTCAGTGTGTTACAAACCATTTCCCAAAACAGTTTAAGAAAATAATTTAAATTGTGTCAAAAAGTGTGGGTCATACACATGAATGGTATGGTCCTAAAATAGGCATTTTTAAAACATAGTTTTTAGAAATCCATTCAAAAAGTTATTTTTTATTATGTGGGTATTAAAATAAATTACATATCTGGAAATTAGACTCAAAGGGATATCTTTTATATTACTGACTTTTTCCAAGATTCAATCTCCAAGTGTTTCAAAATTTAAGCTCAAATGAGGCAAAACTTGAAAATCAAGGAAAACACTTCCACTTTTTGGCCAAAAAGTGGACTCATCTTCTTGCACCGACCCTTTAGGAATAAATTGGATGAAGAAGGGAGGATTGTAAGAAACAAGGCAAGATTAGTCTGCAAAGGGTATTCTCAAGAGAAAGGTGAGGGCTATGGTGAAACATTTGCACCTGTTGCTAGATTAGAAGGTGTAAGAATGCTACTGGCATTTGCTGCATATAAGGGATTCAAAATCTACCAAATGGATGTCAAGTCAGCCATTCTAAATGGATATCTAGAAGAAGAAGTATACATTGAAAACCTGATGGATTTTCCTTGAACGATGATAAAGACATGGTGTGTAAATTGCGCAAAGCTTTGTATGGTCTTAAGAAGGCACCGAGAGCATGGTATGAGAGATTACATGCGCATTTGATCAAGATTGGATTCCAACATACCAGTGAGGAAAACAATATTTATTTGAAGACTGCTGGAGACAAGATGCTGATCACAAAAGTGTTCGTTGATGACATAATTTTTTATGGCAATGAAGATATGTGTATGGAGTTTGCTGATATAATGGAAAAGGAATTTGAAATGTCTCTAATCGGAGAAATGAAGTTCTTTATTGGCTTAGAATTCTAGCAATTGGATGGTGGTATCTTTATTTCTTAGACCAAGTATATCAAAGAGGTGTTGAAGACTTTCGGTATGGAAGACTGCAAACCAGTAGGGACACCAATGGTGACTGGTTGCAAGTTGTCAAAAGAACATGATTTCATTGTTGTTAGTGAAAAAGAGTATAGGTCTATGATTGGCAAGCTACATTATGTTGTCCATAGAAGACCGGATATTGCTCATGTTGTTGGATTAGTTTCTAGATTTCAAAAAGAGACTAAAGAAATTCACATGGTGGTTGTGAAGAGAATTTTTTGGTATCTCAAAGGCATAGTGGACTATGGTTTATGGTATCCCTATAAAGGTGATTTTACTTTGGATGTCTAAACTAATGCTGATTTGACGGGTAATGGTAATGATTGGAAAAGAACAACCGGTGGAGATTTTCTACATGGAGAAAGATTAGGGGCATGGATGAGCAAGAAACAAACTTGTGTCTCTCAATATACAGTTGAAGCTGAGTATGTTGCTGCATCCATGAATTGCACGTAGGCAATATGGATGAGACATGTGCTAGAAGGATTTAAGATAGATATGTCAGAACCAATGACTATCTATTGTCATAATACAATTGTAGTCAACATTTCTTAATATCTTGTGTTACATGCTAGAACCAAGCACATTGAATTGACGTATCACTTCCTAAGGGAAAGAGTTCAAGATGGAATATGTGAAGAGTAAAGATTAGTTGGTTGATATCTTTACTAAGCCCTTAATGAAGGCTACTTTTGAATTTCTTAGAGGTAAACTAGGGGTTAGACCCTTACACTAGAATAACTAGAATGATGGAGATCCATCAATCCTGTGGATTTGACGTTTATTTTTCACTAAGGACTGATAAAGGTATAGGCTACTCCTTTGGGGAGCAAGTCTAATGTAAAATTCTGATTTAATGCTCTGTTATAATTTTGTGATTTATATAGTAGAAATGATGAAAGAGGCAGAAACAAAATTAATGACAAGTGATGCATTTACATCTTTGACATTATTGTCAAACAGGGGGAAAAAATAATCAGAAATAAGATATGGTAGACATGTGAGAAGTTGAAGATCAAATTGAGTGAAGCATTGGTTTAGGGGGAGATGACAAAAGGAACCAACAAAGATTTGAGATGTGATAATGGAAAGAAAGTTGATGATGATGATGGTATTCTAATTGTGTATCTAAATAGTTTTGCCATCAATGCCAAAGGGGGATATTGTTGGCATTTGGCATAACTGATACAAATCAGGTCATGTATTTGAAGTTGGATGACTGCACCGGTAAAGGATAGAAGTCTATTTGTGATGAAGAGGTTAAGATTCTATGAATAGATGGAATTATAAGTTATTTGTGTTGTCATTATTGGCAACCGATGTTCCTAATGTTCCTGATGTTTTGTTTTATTAGCTAAGTGATTTGGTTTACCGGAAGACAGGGTTTACCGACAATGAACTAAAGTATATGAAATAAGACTTTAACCGGTAAAGCTGAATTGTTTTGATTGGATCGATCGATTGGAAATTATTGGTGATTTGATGTTTGGATGATGAACTTGTATCATGGAAAGATGTATGTGACTGGAATAGGAATTTGTGATGATTACCAGAAGGCGAGTTTCAATTTCTGATGAATTTTTGCTAAGGTTTTAGTAGGGTCTAAACCGGTGAAGAAATCATTATATCGGTAATGATTTATGTTACAACGGAGATCAACAACGAGTCTACTTAAAGTTGGTAACACAACACAACCCACGTGAAATATTTAATAAGTTTTTTAGCGTGATTCAAGGAAAATTTTCTTGGGAATTAGCGAAATGCTTTGGAGAGTGTTTTGAGGATTAACAAATCTATTATATAAAACATTGTAATCGTGGAATGTGATTTTATAAACTTTCTAAAATGTTGAATTAACCCTACAAAACTCCTTGTATTGAGTTCATTATTGTGTATTCATTGTATTTGGTGGCTTCCCTTTTATTAAGTTAAATGAATATTTTCCTATGTAATCAATAGTATGAATATAAACAACAAAAATCTATGATATAAAACATTGCAATCGTGGAATATGATTTGATAAAGTTTCTAAAATGTTGAATTGACTCTACAAAACTCTATATTTCAATGAAAATGGAATTCAATGGTAATGGTCATATTTGATCCATGGTAATGATTAGTGGATACTTTTTATCCCTTTCATTTATATTTATCAATGTGTGTGGTGCGAGAGTACTCTCATCCTCGCAATGGTCAAATTTTGGTTCTCGACTTGTTTTACCATTGTTTTATCTAAATAAAGTAATTTGGGACCATTAATGATCATTTGAAGCCATTTGCAAAAGTTTGGGGTCACTTGAATAAAATATGCAAAAGTTGTTCAATTGTTGTCAAAGTTGCTCAGTTGTTGTCAAAGTTGTCAAAGTTGCTCACTTGTTGTCAAAGTTGCTCGGTTGTTGTCAAAGTTGTCAAAGTTGTTAGAGTTGTCAAAGTTGTCAAAGTTGTAAGATAGGATATAATTTATTTCATTTGTCATGTGCACAAAACAACATCATGCGCGCAGCTGGGTGGGCATGTTTATGCTAGGCATGCTCCTATCGTGCCTCCCAAAGCATTGGAACATCGAGAGTTATCAAAGCTGTAAGATAGGCTATAATTGATTTCATTTGTCATGTATACAAACCAATGTCACGAGTGCATCTCGGTGGGAAATTTTATGCTAGGCATGCTCCTATCGTGCCTTCCAAAGCATTGGAACATTGAGAGCCATACCCTACTAGTGTGATCTCTCAAGTGCCCTGAGTCCAAAAATTATCAAACTTCGACAAATTGTTTCTTCCAATCCAAGACACATATGTTCAATCTGTTTGAACTTGTATGATCACGTGAGGCTCCTCTACAATGTCCTATCCCAGTTTCTGATGACTCAGAGCCATTTTCACTTGGTAGCATTTTTTGCCCACTGCAAAAATTGTCAGTTGCATGCAATGCAAAGTTGCAAGATAGGCTAGAATTAATTATGTTCATCCTATGCACAAACCAACACCATGAGAACATTTGGGTGGGAATTTTTATTCTAAGCATGCGCTTGTCGTGCCTCCCAAAGCGCCAAAACGTCGAGAGCAATACCCTACAGAAGCGATTTATCAAGTGCCCCGAGTCTTAAAAATTATCAAACTTTGATGGACTATTTCTCACAATATAGGATGCATATAATCAATATGTTTGAACCTATAGGGTCATGTTAGGATCCTCTACAATGACCTATCTCAGTTTCTGATGAATCGGAGCCATTTTCAAATGGTAGCATTTTTTCCCCTACTACAAAAACTGTCAGTGGCATGCAATGCAAAGTTACAAGATAGACTAGATTTCATCTCGTTCATCATGGGAGTAAACCAACATCAGGAGGGAATTCAAGTGGGTAGGTTTACACTAGGAATTCTCCTATTGTTCCTCCCAATGCATCGAAACGTCGAGAGCCATACCCTACTAACATGATCTCTCATGTGCCCTGAGTCCAAAAAAATGTTGAACTTTGACAAACTATTTTTCATAATCCAAGATGCATATGATCGATCTTTTTGAACCTATAGGGTCACACAAGGCTCCTCTACAATTTCATATCTTGGTTTCTGATGACTTGGAGCCATTTTTGAATGGTAGCATTTTTTCACCTACTGCAAAAATCGTCAGTGGCATGCAATGCAAAGTTGAAAGATAGGCTAAATTTGATTATGTTCATCGTGGGCACAAACAATCATCATGAAAGAATCTTGGTCAGAATTTTTATGCTAGGAATTCTCTTGTTGTGCCTCCCAATGCACTGGAACGTCGAGAGCCATACCCTAGTGATGCAATCTCTCAAGTGCCCCAAGTCCAAAAAATTATCAAACTTTGATGAACTATTTCTTGCAATCCAGGATGCATATGATCAATCAATTTGAACCTATAGGATCATGCGATGCTCATCTACAATGACCTATCTCAGTTTCTTAGGAATCAAAGGCATTTTCAAATGGTAGCATTTTTTCACCTATTGCAAAAATCGTCAGTGGCAAGTAATGCAAAGTTGCAAGATACACTAGATTTGATCTCGTTCATCATGGGCACAAACCAACATCATGAGTGTGTCTGGGTGGGTAGGTTTATACTAGGAATTCTCCTATTGTGCCTCCCAATGTGCCAGAATGTCAAGAGCCATACCATACTAGCGCGATGTAGAAGTTGATTGACAACTTTCTTGACAACATTTTTGACAATAATGACAATTTTTGCTCAAATTGTATCTAGACTCAATCTATGACTCCCATAACCCAATAAAGACTCAAATAATTATCCATGATTAGACAAGAATCAAGAATTCTCATGATTGACCTTATCAAGAATGGTCATGATTAACCTTATCACATCATATAAATTCAAAACATAGTCACAAAAAATAGCCACAAAACGTCGTCACATAATATTAAAAAATTTGCCTCTAAATATGGACAAATCAGCTCTTTGCTATTTAAATATACAAAAAATAGTGTTACAAATCATCTCATGGGTATTTATGCAAAATTTGGCATTTAAATATGTACAATTCAGCTCATCGCCATTTTAATATACAAAATTTGGGATCTAAATATGTACAAATCAGCTCATGGCCATTTAAATATAGAAAATTATGCCCCTAAACATGTACAAATCAGCTCATGGGCATTTATATATACAAAAAATGAATATAGAACAATTCGCCAATGATATATACAAAATTCTCAAAATCATTCTACTCTGAACCGTAGAATCGATCAAGTGATCCTTCAGGATCAGCTCTAACCCGTATTGTGTCAAGTATTTCCTTATGGTCAAATTCACAAACTTTCCATAAAATCTTGTTATGAGGTGTAACACAATACTTCATCATATGAATATTTGTTGCAGCAACAAGGTTAGAGAAATGAAGAATATGTCTTTGTGTTCCAAAGTACTCGAGCAACCAAACATCATAATTCTTGATAGGGTATCTCCTAAGCCATCTTCCTTTCATGACAAAAAACCCTATTGGGTACTCAATACCCTTTCTGTCAATGATTGTGGTTGTCAATTTTCTTTTAGGCTCAACACAACAACAAAAAAGCTAATTTGTTCCTTCTTCATTGTTCTCTTCTGTAACAACTGCATACACATGACCTTCATTTTATAAAGTGATAATTAATACCAAAAATAAAGTTTGATGTACAACAAAATGAACCAAAAAGAATACTTGCAAAAAATTTAACTCAAGAAATCACCTAAATCCACTAGGTTAGATATATGGTCAAAATCCACTGATGTCTCCATCTGGCTCAATTGTAATGCTTTAGGAATTTGATATGTATCAATGGGAACCAACATTATAAAAGACCATTTGTAAACCCACTCTTGTGATTCACATTCTTTCCACAAAAAAATACATGCATGAAGAGAAAAAACATACCATCTATTTATATAAATTACTAGTGAACTTGCATTTGAGCTCATAAATGAGTGCATGTCACTCGATCCTGCAGCTATACAAAAATCTAGATAGTTTTTAACGTTAGAATCAGTGATCAACCAAAAATATCTACGAACCATTGACGTACCTAGATTACCTGGACCCATCATAGAGTTACACTATCGCACAATTGTTTTTGCATCTATAAACTTAGCACAACCTTCGTACTTCAATTCCTCTCTAGCTAGGACGCTTTTTACACATGCTCCTACACCATCATGCTCTCCCTTACCATGTCTAGCCTTAGTGAAATTCCAAAAATGTTGTACACCACTTAAAAATATGCATCCTTGTCAACCAATAAAACATCCTTGCATTCTTGAATTGTGTGGTGCAATTATCTGACCTTATTAAGTGTTGGTTGTATTGTATGTTTCTTTCTTTTAAATTATCATAGAAAACTTTAAAGCATCCTTGTAAAAAATTTGATGAATGAGTATGATCATCACTTATGTAGAAGTGATACTCTCTTAAAACCTTTCTATCCTCCTTTGTGCTATCATTTGTATGCATGAATGTTATGTGTACAAAAATAGAAACTTGTGTAGAATGATAATACATAGATTGCACTTCATTTTGAGGTTGTAGTGTATAATTTTCAGCAAAATCAATGATAGAGACAATCATGCCAAGAGGAAATATTTCCTTACATAACTTGAATTTCTCATCTAACCATCGAGTTCTATGTCTGCATTATGTGCTCATAAACTAGTTTCTCTTGACACATTTTCATAAATTCGGCTACACATATACCATTTTTCACTAACTCACATCTCTTCAAATCTTTTCTATCTTTAACTCCATATGTGACTATCATGTATTTTCAAAAAGAAACTAGTTTCATACCAATTTCATGTGTGCTCTCCAAATATACACATCTTGGTAAACGTTGCAAACCACCACATATAGCACAAGAACCTTCCAAACAAGGAATCTTATAATAAATGCAACCATCATGTCTATTACATAGCATACTTGAAATAAATTCTCTTATCAACTTAGGAGGTGCTTGTATATTGCATTCCTGCAAAACATCATTAGTGTGCAAAGTAGAACAAATATGATGAAAAATATCATAGTGCATGGAAAATTGAATATGTATCATACAAAAACACATGGTGCATACATGATTAATCTTAATATAAAAAGGTTTTGTCATTTTAAAAAATCTTTGATATATTCTTATTTGAGGAAACTTTTCAAGGAATCTTTCAAAAAAAATTGTTTGAGTCATATCCAAATAGTGTTTGGCATGTGGCTCACGATTTGTAGACCCGATTCGCCTTATAACAACATCTCTTTGGCTAGGCAAAACTCTTGTGCTGTCATGCCAAAAAATTTCAATTAATGTTCTTAGTACATCAACAACAACCTTGTCTTTGCATGGTAGTCTACCAAAGAATGCCCAAAGAGAATTATTTTTAGGTTCCTCTATTTTTTCCCGCCTCTGTAATGCTTTACTTAATTTTTCTCTACTAATGTTTACTGACTTACTTGTTTTGATTATCAAATTATCTTTTTTTTATTTTCTTGCTCATTATGGTTGATGTAATGACACATCGAGTAACATTAGATTCTTTAGTATGTGATTTTGAACCAATAGCTTGATATGCATCAAATAGATTTTCCACAATAGTTCTTTTGTTGTTACTTTCGGATGATCTTAGGCCTAGAATTTTTATTGTCTCTCTAAAATTCAAATTTTTAATCATTTGAACAATTAATTAACATCTTGTAGTTTGATTTAAGTTTTCAAAATAGTTTTTCCATATTCTTTTAACCATTCTCCTATAAGTTCATTCATTCATTTTATCAGGTATTGGTTTCAATATTCTCATCAATGTCAATTATATACTTTGGTTTCCTATGAATGATTCTAGGAGGTATTAACATTAGTGCATTGCGTGCATTGGGTACATTCAATTCATCAAATAGAGGAGGTGTATGTTCATTATTTAATTGATTATTCAATATGCTCTATTCTTCAATTGTATTAGGGTCATACAGTAAATCAAATGTATCTTTTTCAATTATATTAGGTGCGTTATGGTCATTTGGTAAATCAAATTGAGATGTTGAGGATGACACACCTTCTTGTCCCATTGTTTTTATTTCATGTAATAGCTTCATATGTTGCCTTTGTCTCTCCTTTTTAGTCTCTCATTGTTCCATCGTTCCTCGCTTCTTCTTTCCCATGGTTGATATCGATTGTCCTTGTAATACCCTAAAAATGGTCATATAAACCATAGGCCCCTAATCTCAACTACATCACCAAGGTCCTAACCAAAGGAAAATTAAATCAATCACGAGCACCTAATTAATTAATTCTCAGTCATCAATGTCACATGGAAAATAAATCACTCAATATTAATTAGATAATCATTTAATTAATTAATCATTCCAAGTAAATAATTTTAATTAATTATCCTATTTATTCAATAAATATCCTAGCATATTTAATTAATCAATCAATTAGCCATTAAAAAATGAAAAAAGGAATTAATTTGAAAAAAGAATTTAAAATTGAGAAAAAAAATCAAAATGGAATTAAATTGAAAAATCTCATAAAAACAATTAAATCAATTAAATCAATTAAAAATCAAAATTGAATATCAAAATATAAAATGTGAAATAAGTCAATTTTTTCTGATTTTATCTTAAAATTACTTCAAATTCCTTTAAAATCTGACATGAGCAACCAGTCACATCAATTCACCTCGATTGTGCTTCCTGTTGGGGAATCTCTACTACTCATCATTGATCGATCTTGACTGTTAGTCTCTCTTTGGATTTTCTATAAATTTTATCCTCCATCTATCATAAAAAAAAGAACCTCAAGATTATTGTTATTATGTTGTCTTTTCTCTAGGTTTATTGAGATTTGTGCATTGAGATATTACATATTAGTTATTGCATATTTGTTAAATCATCTAGTTTCATATTCCATAAATCATGTTAGATTAATCATGCATATCTATCTTAATGTTGCATCCATTTAGCTCAATTTCATACTCATATAGATTAAATCCTTCATTTCGGTGTCATCTAGTCACTAGTGTTGCATATGGAAATCTGGCAGCAAAACTAAACTCACATCTACTAGAAGGAAATAGGTGACTTTGTAATGGTTTATTATTCATTATTGATTATTGATTTACTAACCATGCATCTAATGAATTAATTGAAGTGTTGTGTTTTCAGGTACAGATACAGATACAAATCCACTTTTCACACACATATTTTTTGTGCCCACCATGGAGCACAAAAATTTCATTTTCGGCCTTGCAAAATCATTATTTTATTTTCAATTTTTTCATCTGTACATCCTCTGCAAAAGGTGGTATGATTTTTAATGCATTACAGGATGATTTTTGGGAATACTCGTTCGGCTTTGTTGTAATCATCACTGGTTTATCATCTTCTTTTGGGGCTTACTCATTCAGTCTAGTGACAATACTCGTTCTGACTTGTGGGAATTGTCGTACAGATTTCTGAGTTTCCCATTCTATAAACAGTATCTTTTTAGGGTTTTCTTGACTTGGCTTTGAATTTCACTGACACTAACCCTGAATTGTTTGTTGTGTGCTTGATATTTTCACAACCTAACTCATTTTTTGTAGAACACTTGTTGAAGAATTTGTGAAATAAAAATAACACATGTCAAAGAATCGAAAACAACATGACTACTAATGCATTCGTTTGCAGGTTGCATAACGAGAATCGACCAAACATCATGTATTCTTTAAATTCATTTTTAGGCACTTAGATTAATATTTGGTTAGTCAACAAATTTGTCATTTGTGTTTGAATAAAAATCTAAGATGTAGGAAAGTATGCTCTTGTCTCCACAAACAATCAAAAATCCAGACCCTCAAATCTTTTTCTAATTTTGAGAAGTATGTACCTTTTAGCGGGCCCGTCATAGTGGAAAAAAGTAATCACCCTGTGAGAATGACCCAAGTGAGTACGGCTAAACCCAAGCATTCTAAATCACTATAATAAATAGGCCTTTCAGGATTAAAGTCTCAGGGGATGGGATTATTTGACTTTTCTCTTTTGAGATCTTTCATATTGAGCATTTTGTAGGGCCTCATGGTCTCAATCATGCTTGCATGACTACCACTTGTTTCAGTACCTTTTTGGGCTATAGGCCTCAATAGTTCTTGTGCAACTTAAAGGGGTAATTTCGAATAGAAATCCTTACTATGAACTTTAAAATAGAAGCTACCCGATTCACCTCCGAAAGGGGGATAAACTTTGTGCAAGAGAGATAGTAACTCTCCCAAGATACTTGCCATTTTGTGCCTCCATTAGCATTTGGAGTTGACTAATACACCATTGAGAATCCATTGCGTGAGACTCAGCGACCGTATTCTGATTAGCTATTATGTTTGCACCTGAGTCTTCAAGCAAAGGTTTTCTCTTAGCCAATTTCCTTAGAATTAGTGCATTGTGTTTGATGTCACTTTGGATCTCACGTGTTTGCAATGTTTTTTGTCTGAGGCTTAAACTGAAAAATCTAAAAAAACAGGAAAACCTCAAAAACACCAAAAAAATCAAAATTAGTTGTCGAAAAATTTAGTCTCCTTGTCAAAAATTTGTCTCTAATAATAATTGTTGTACGAGCTTCCTAATTTCTCGTACTAGCTTCCTAATTCATCGTACGAGTTGACTGCATTGTTGTTTGAGTCTTCTAGTTTGCCATTCTCACTTAATTAAACTGTTGTTTTGGTCTCTAGGGATTGTCATTCAAGCTTATAAACTCTATTGTACAAGTCATTCTGTTCTGTGATGAGCTATCATCTAGTAACAAATAAACTGTCATTTGAGTATATGCAGCCACTCGTACAAGAAACTGTTAGGATAATCAATGAATAATGGAGAGGGGGGGGTGAATCACTTGTTAACAAATTATAATATTTAATCTACTTAAAAAACTTTTACGAGATTAAGTACCAGTAAAGAAGAAACACATATCGATAAACAATGCAACTTAACAATTAAACAGATAATAAATGCAAAGAAGACATACCACATAACACCATGATTTGTACGTGGAAAATGAGAGAAGGGAAAAACCATGGTGGGAAGCCTACCCATAGTCAGATGATACTTCTATAGAAAGTATGTGTTACAATGAGGGGCTTGTACATGCAGGAAGGCACACTACCTAGAGCATACTTCTCATTACAAAAGAGTCTCGCTGACTACAAAGAGGCTAGAGCCATCTCAAGATAAATGGACAACAATCCTGAATAATGAACTGCCTGTGATAGCATCTACCATGCCTTATTATAGTCCCGGTTAAGCTCAATATTAGTGTTCTTTGACCACTTTCTTAATCCCAATTCGATCACCTATGATCGACCAAATCTCCTTTGCATATGATATTGCATTCCAAGACCCCGACACTTATTCCATTCCCATACCATGGTGTACAATGAGATCATACATCATTTTATACCAACCCTAAGGCCTAAACCAATTAGGTCGGCCACCTAAAATATATTACAATAAGATCATTACATAAATCCATATTACAATGATATGCCATATCAGCTTAAGACCAAAACAACAATAACAAATCCATAAATCATCCTGATAATGTGTAGAGAACACATTATCATGATATCGGTCCATAACCTAGATAGGTACCGAACCTATTCTGGGTCCACTACACCAAAGAAATGTCTTCAAGCAGTTGAAGCATGATCAAAGAACTTCTTCAACATCCTAAAATCCATCTAGAAGTTGCACCAAGACTAATTATACATCTTGTCAAGATTCCTCAAGGAAAGTTCTGCTAGTAAAACCTTAAACTAGTGCCGGTAAGGGTTTACTAGAGTGTATGATAGCATTTGATTACCAAGTCAATACCATCTGACCAAGGCATGCTCCAGAAGAACATACCACATGTAGCCAATCACATTCCATACATTCAAACATGTCAGAAGTGTCCAACAGATAGTCTCTTCTATCGGTGACACTAGATCTTCTACTGGTAACCAAAACCTATCTATCGGTAACCAACCATAACAGCTACTATTGACATCAGTGAGAAACATAATAAATTTATCCATAATGCCAACAATCTCCCCCTTTGGCATTGATGGAAACACTAGATGTGACAAACATCTAAGTACCAAGAAATGTCAAACAAGTCTCCCCCTATGGAGGACAATGAACAATCTCCTTAATATCAATAACTCTCCCCCTGTGAATTATATCTCTAAATTTATTTTCTACATTACTATCACTCCCTCTTTGACATCAATGCGAGAATTTTGACAAAAATATCAAAGAAAGAATATAAACCTCTATATCTCAAAGCTGACTACTCCCCCTGAGAAATAACACCACTCATCAGTACCAGATTGAATAATATCTCTGATAATGCATGTTGGACTGATGACAAACTGCATCAATCAAGTCTCTGCTAGAGGGGCATAAACCCCTAACATGTCTCTCAAATACTCAAATGATTCCTAAGACAACGATTTATTGAATATGTCTACAATTTGTTCTTTAGTAATCACATAAACCAATTTGACTTCCTTTGCTTCTACCTTGTCCTTCAGAAAGTTATACTTTACTGATATATGCTTAGTCTTAGAGTGAAATATTGGATTCTTAGACATGTCAATAGCTACAGAGTTATCACAATAGATAACTACTAGTTCACTACAATATACCCTGATATCCTTCAACATTTGCTTTATCCACAAGACTTGAGTGCAATTAGTTGTTGCTGCAATATACTCAGCTTCTATAGTAGATAAAGAAATGCATGACTTTTTTTTGCTGATCCATGAAACCAATTTATTTCCAAGAAAGAAAGCTCCACCATAAGTGCTCTTCCTGTCATCGGTATCTCTTGCCCAATATGAGTTAGTATATGCACATAAAGTGAAATCATCATTTTTAGAATATCATAAACCATATTCTGTTGTTCCTTGCAAATACCGAAATAGCCTCTTTACTGCACATTCATTATTTTCTATAGGATTACTTTGATATCTTGAAACAATACTTATTGCATTCATAGTATTCAGTCTAGTCTAAGTTAAATATAACAGATCACCAATTATAGAATTATACCTTGTTGGATTTACCGGTGTAGAAGTATCCTTGATAGATAATTTCTCACTTGTCACCATAGGAGTACTTTCCGGTTTGAAATTATCCATACCAAACTTCTTCAACAATTCCCTCAGATACTTAGTTTGATAGATAAAAATGCCTTTGTTAGTTTGAGTAATCTGCAAACTGAAGAAAAATCTCATCTCACCAATCACAGACTTTTCAAATTCATTCTTCATATTGTTAGCAAATTCTATGCACAATTTATCTTCTCCTCTAAAAATGATATCATCAACAAATAATTTAATAATCAGAATATCATCATTAGTGATCTTATAATATAAATTACTATCAGCACCAACTTTAGTAAAACCAAGCCTCAAAAGATATTTATCCAACCTTGCATACCAAGCTCAAGGAGCTTGTTTCAATCCATATAAAGCTTTCTTCAATCTACAAACCATATATTTATCATCTGTCTATGAAAATCCATCAGGTTGCTCAATGTATACTTCTTCCTCAAGTTGACCATTCAAAAATGCACATTTAACATCCATTTGATAAACCTTATAGTTGTTATAAACTGCATAGGTAAGAAATAGTCTAACAACTTCAATTTTAGCTATAGGTGCAAATGTCTCACCATAATCAATTCCTTCCATTTGAGAATATCCTTTACAAACTAATCTAGCCTTGTTTCTTACAACTTGACCATCCTCATTCAGTTTATTCCTAAAAACCCATTTAGTTCCAATAACATTCTAATTTTTAGGCTGGGGAACTAAAGTCCAAGTTTCATTCTTCTCTATTTGATCTAATTCATCTTCCATAGCCTTTAACCAATGTTTATCTTTACAAGCTTCAATAAAAAATGCCAATTCAATTTCAGAAATAAGACATACCTCATCATTTGTCAGTCTTCTTCTTGTCATAACTCCCTTGTTCCTATCTCCAATAATTTGATCTTGACAATGATTTAATCTTACATACCTTGGTGTCTTCTAAACTTTAGGTTCACTGCTCTAATCATCAATCATAGTTGAATTTTCTGATTGTGTCGGTGTAACTATCTTAGTTTCCTATACCGGTTGAGGCATTGTTGGTTCAGTTATGATCATTTCCACTGTCATTTCCATGTCATATGATATAGAATTATTTTGGTACTGCTCATCCATTTTCACATTAGCAATGTCCACAATTTTCTGCAATCTTTTGTTATAACATCTATATGCTTTGCTTTGAATTGAATAACCAAGAAATATCCCTTCATCACATCTAGGATCAGACTTTCCAATTGAATCATCTCTTTTGGTATAGCATTTACTTCCAAAAATTCTAAAATAATTAACAGTAGGTGTATGTCCAAACCATAATTCGTAAGGATTCTTACCGGTTTCACCTTTGATGTGAACTCTATTGAATGTGTAGACTGTTGTACTCACCGCTTCTCTCTAGTAGATATGAGGAAATTTGGCTTCCATCATCATAGATCTTGTTGCATCCAAAATGGTTTTGTTCTTTCTTTCCACGACTCCATTCTGCTGAGGAGTCCAAGGTGCAGAAAATTTTCTCCTAATGCCATTTGTCTCACAAAAACTGTTAAACTCATGAGATGTGAATTCACTGCCTTGATTTGATCTTAGACATTTGATTTTCAATCAAGTTTTTGTTTCAACCTTTTCTTTAAAGATCTTTAATTTCTCAAAGGCTTCAGACTTCTCCCTAAGAAAAGTCACCCACATCATCCTATAATAGTCATCAATAATCAACATGAAATACCTATCACCTTGAAAGCTTCTAGTACTTGTTGGACCACATAAGTCAGTGTGAATCAAATCAAGTACATCATTAGATTTATCTTTTATTCTTTTAAAATAAACTCTAACTTGCTTTCCCAATTGACATTCCTTACATACTGGATTATGAGGTTTCATAATCTTAGGTATATCTCTAACTGCCTTAGTTGAACTGATCTTAATAATACAATCAAAATTAACATGACACGACCTCTTATGCCATAACCAACTCTCATCAATATGAGAAATCAAGCATGTCTTATTACTAGTGTTCAAGTGAAAAATATTACCTCCAGTCTGAATACCGGTTGCAATCTCCAAACTAGTCTTGTTAATGATTTTTTATTTTATATCTTTAAATTAAAGTTGGAAACCCTTGTCCACCAATTAACCAGCACTCAAAAGATTATGTTTTAAACCTTCTACATAATAGACATTATCACTTTTATGCTTGCCATCCAAAGAAATAATACCTCTACCTCTAATCATACATGCTTTGTCATCTCCAAATCTAACTTGACCACCATTGTATTCTTCTAGGGATGTAAATTTTCACTTATCTCCAATCATATGGTGTGAGCATCCACTATCAATTACCCATTCATCCTTATCTTCAACTTTTGTTGCTAGGGCATTTTCTTCATTCATGATAGCCAGTTCTGGTTCATCTTCTTTTCAAGCATATAATACCCATTCCTTTCCATTGTCGGATCCACTAGCAGATCCACTAGCAGAGTCTTCTACCAATTCATCTCCAAAGTCATCAGTTACTTCTTCCTCATCAGCTATGTAGCATTGTTTACTTTTCTTACATCTATATCTATTTTGGTTAGGCTTAAATAATTTCTTAACTCTTTCCTCAAACCTTGCATTCCTTTCAGGACATCTAGATACAAAATGACCAATCTTATTACATGCAAAACATTTAAAAGGTGTTTTTCCTTCATACTTACTTCCTATCGGACCTTTAAGTACTCTTCTAGCAAATAAGGCTTAAAGTTGTTCAAATTCTTCATCTTCTTTCCTCATGTCTTCCAATTCTTTTGCATATATGACTTTCCAATCACTTTTTCTGGTAGATGATGATGATGCATGAAAAGCAGGTTCAGACTTTATGGCTCCAGAAGATCCAAATTTTTCAAGTTCAAAAGAAGATAATTTCACAATTAGAATGTCTTTGTTAACTGAAGAGTTTGTCATTGTTCTCAACTAATTAATTGCAGTTACCTTCATCTTGTGAGTTGGTCGAAGGGCTCTCAAGACTTTGGAAACTATTTCATCTTCACTCAGAAATCCTCCACAACATTGAATTCCCATAACAATCTCATTTACTCTTTCCATAAACACAACATTTATTTCATTATCTTTCATCTTCAAGTTTTCATACCTTACCCAATAACCATCAAGTTTAGCAATTTTCACAGTAGGGTCACCTTCATTTAGAGTTTGCAATTTATCCCACATAACCTTTTCCGATGATTTATTAGTCAATCCCATTACTTGTTGATCAGTAAGTGCACATAGGAGGGCTTCTCTAGCTCTACAATCATTTCCCATATTCTTATCCAAGTCTGCAAGAGCAAGATTGCCAGATTCCAGATCATGAGGTGTGTATCCTTTCTCCGTGATCTCCCAAATATCCTTGCCAAGACATCTAAGATGAGTCTCCATTAGAATTTTCCATATCCCACAATTTTTTCCATCAATCTTAAGGATTTCTCTTCAGAAAATAGTTGTCGGTGGATTAGAAGTGGTAGCTTCCATAGGATCTACCTCAAGCGGTTAAGTTTCTGCAAAAGAGGACCAAAGCTCTGATACCAATTGTTAGGATAATTGGTGAACAACTGAGAGGAGGGGGGGTGATTCCATTGTTAACAAATTATAACATTTAATCCACTTAATATCCTATAACCAAATTAAGTACCAGTAAAGCAGAAACACATATCGGTAAACAATGCAACTTAACAATTAAATAGATAATAAATGCAATTCAGCCATACCACAAAAAACCATGATTTTTATGTGGAAAACCTTGAAAGGGAAAAACCAATGTGGGAAGCCTACCCACAGTCAGATGATACTTCTGCAGAAAGTATGTGTTACAATGAGGGGCCTGCGCATGCAGGAAGGCACACTACCTAGAGCATACTACTCATTATAAAAGAGTCTCACTTACTACAGAGAGCATACAATCATCTCAAGATAAATGGACAACAATCCAAAATAATGAACTACCTATGATAACATCTACCATGTCTGATTACAATCCCAGTTAAGCTCAATACTAGTGGTCTTTGACCACTTCCTTAATCCCTATTCGATCACCTACGATCAACCAAATCTCCTTTGCATATGATATTGCATTCCAAGACCACGAGACGTATTCCATTCCCATACCATAATCTACAATGAGATCTTACATAATTTTATACCAACCTTAAGGCCTAAACCAATTAGTTCGGCCACCTAAAAGATATTACAATAAGATCATTACATAAATCCATATTACAATGATATGCCATGTCGTCTTAAGAGAAAAACTACAATAACAAATCCATAAATCATCATGAAACATCCCGGTAATGTATAGAGAACATGTTATCATGATATTGGTCCATAACCTAGATAAGTACTTGACCTATTCTAGGTCCACTAGGCCAAAGCAATGTCTTCAAGCAATTGAAGCTTGATCAAAGAACTTCTTCAACATCCTGAAATCCATCTAGAATCTACACCAACATTAAATATGCATCTTGTCATGATTCCTCAGTGAAATCTTTGCCAGTAAAACCTTAAACCAGTGCTGGTAAGGGTTTACTAGAGTGTATGATAGCATCTAATTGCCAAGTCAATACCATCTAACCAACACATACTCCATAAGCATGTACCACATGTAGCCAATCACATTTCATAGATCCAAACATGTCGGAAGTGTCCAACAGATAGTCTCTTATGTCGGTAATACTAGATCTTCTACTGGTAATCGAACCCTATCTATCGGTGACCAACCATAATAGCTAGCTTAAATCTGGTCATCGTAATCTTGAGCATAAACAACCTTGATAGTGTACTTCTCTCATTGTGTTGTATTCTTTGTTGGTTATCTCCCAGCTAGTTCAAATCAAACTTATCAAATCTCTTATCAATTTCTTATCAAACTTAATCAACCTAGGTTTTTTAGATCATATCTTACACGGGATAGATCATTCCTGAAGCCAATCTAATTCTTAGTAACCACTCTCAATCACTATGTTAAATTGTGTAACTAGCTTTGATTTAATCTTGACATCTGCATCACATCTGTCTCTCAATCATGTTGGTTGTAAATGCATGTTTAAACCAGGAGCTCTTCTAAGAACAAGAACAAGAAAAAGGAAGAGAGTAACATTGCAAACTGATTTCTTTTTCCAAGAGCAACCATTTTTGACAAATATTTTGAACAACGATACTCAGACAAACCTTCATCTTCAAACAAACCATTTTTGGATCAATCCTTATCTTCCAATATGTCTGAAGGAAGACAATAAAAAGAGACTTATAAACGTAAATCTCATGATGACATTAGTATCCAAGCTAATGATAGTGATTCCTCTTCCAGCGATTATGAAGTTTTCAAACCTGGAGAAGAAATAGTAGTAACATGTCTAAACGACAAAAACTTTAGAAAGATGATGAAGATTATCATGGTGTGAGAAAGAGGAACACTTTCTAGAATTGGCCAAACAAGGAGCTAAAATCCCACCTAATTATAATGTTCAAATTTTTATCACTAAAGAAGAGGATAATCCACTAGAATTGATGACAAAACAACTACAAGAACTACAAAGTGAGATCAAGGAGATGAAACACAAAGACAAATATCCTATAAAATATTCCTTGGATACAATTTGTTCTTTTTCATTCGACAAGAGTCTTTGCATGCCTCTATTTCCTTCCAGAATAGAAAATCCTAAGTTTGATAAATATGATGGAAAGTTGGATTCCCAAGACCATGTCCGAGAGTTTTTGTGCCCTATATATGGAGTTCATGCACGAACATACTTATCTCATGCGCCTCTTTCCAACAAGTTTAGGGGGACAAGCTATGGAATGGTTTTCAAGCCTTCCTATAGGAATTAAATCTTTTGAAGAACTAATTGAATTGTTTTTACAAGAATACTCCTATAACATTCGCCACCTGGTCACAATGATCGAGCTTTGTGATACTAGATAGAAGACAGGAGAACCTTTTCTTACTTTTCTTCAGTGTTGGAGAAAGAGGTTATCTAGATATTCATGACTCATTCCTGATTTAGAGAAAATGGACATCTTTGTCAATAATATGATTCCTGAGTTGAAATATAGTATCCAAATGCATGTATACCCTTGATTAAACAAAATGGTAGATAGTTCTCTCAAGATGGAAGACATGTTTGTAAGGAAAGGAGATATATCACTTTATAAAGAATCAGATCAAGGTTCTAGTTCGAAAGAAAAGAACAAGTACTAGAAGTATGACAAAGATAATAATAGAAATATTGTTACTGATGGAGCGGTTGATAATGTCAAACCAAAATCAAAATCTATAGTATTTAACCTAACTAGTGGAACACAAGCCCTCAAAGCAGCTGAAAGCTCTATAGAAAACCCACCTAAGAAATCAAAAGAGTGGTTTAAAGAGAAACCTTGGGTTTCAAAACCTAAGCATGATTTTACTCCTCTAGGTGAATCCTATGAATATCATCGAAACAAGGGTCACACAACAAATAACTGCATGAAACTCAAACACGAGATTCAAGACCTCATCAATGCTAGAAAAATTGTTGCTGGAAACTATATGACTAATGTTGATCACAAAGCCTTCAAAGATCCTTTACCTTCTTATCAAGAAGGTGATTCCTCAAAATCCAAGGGAGGTGCCAAAGTCAATTACACCTATGCCAACAATGACAATGTGATCAACATGATTGAATATTCCCAATCTGAATATTGTAACGTGATCATAGTCAAAGATAAATAAAATAAAATGCAAACTACAAATGTCGTAACCTGTGCTCAAGAGAAGCTTACTCTCAAAGGAGTTAGGTCTTCCTCTACTGATCAAACATCACCAAATCCATTGAAAATGTCAAATATGTCGACCACTTCAAACAAACCGCTAGATATGATCATGACTAAATCCAAATAGTTGGCTTCATCATTTTCTTTTGGTTATAGCATTGTTAAACAATTAAAGTGAACCACCACTTAAATCTCCATTCTTGAACTACTTAAAATCTCTTCTGCTCATATAGAGATTCTAGACAAAGCTTTGCTCACCACTAACGTCCCTAAAGACTTAGATGTGGCTCAGTTTCAATCTATGGTGGGTCACCTCACTTCACCTCATTACCGGTCTTTTTCTAAAGAAGATAACAATTCACTAAATCATCCGCATAACCAACCATTGCATATTGAAGATATGATCCATAAGCACTTAGTCAAGAATTTTTTGATAGATGGAGGGACCGGGTTGAATATCTATACCTACAATTTACTAATACAGTTGGGATTTTCTGATAATGACATTAATCCAATGAAGAAAATAATAATCAAAGCTTATGATGAAGAAGAAAGAACATTTAAGGGTCTGGTACTATTTCCAATCAAGGTGGGACCTATATAATGAGATTCTTGATCTTCCTCTCTCCTACAATATCTTGTTGGGTAGACCATGGATTCACAAGATGCAAGTAGTGTCATCTACTTACCATCAATATTTGAAATTTCCCTACAATGGGGTTGAAGTTAGTATTCCTGTGGATACAACCTACACCTGTAATGCTTTAAAGAAAGGTGTTGATGCCCTCGTTCCTTATAAAAGAGCAGCCTCTATAGCTAAAAGTTATGAAACTTCGATGAAAGACATAGAATAGAAATTGAAAATCATAGCTAGTGGTATGGATGGATACAAAATTGAAGCTATACTCTCATGGACATCTCTTCCACCATCACCAAGATAGTCTGGAAAACCGTTAGAGGCTATGAAGCCACAAACTTCAAATCCAAATGTCATCTACAATGGTATTTTTGTACAGTCCTCTACATCCCTTGTAGATGAAATAGAAGAGGCATCAGTTATCAAATGACTTTTCAAAGAAGAGAGTGAAAATAGAGAAGGGCAACACAATGATATTTACCCTTCTCAATATGGCCCAAGATATAAGATGATTTAATTTATGGGATATTCAGGTACTGGTCCTTTGAGAAAGCACCAAGACGGAATCATTGAACCTATCAAGTTACAAACTAAGTCTACAAATGATAAAACTAGACTCGAGTTTCATATCTCAGCTTGCAAATAAAGCTCAACCATTCACAAAAGCTTTACAGAAAGGTGTTACCTACAACTGGGATCAAGACTGTGAACATTATCTAAAGCATATCAAGGAATAACTTTCTAATCCACCTATCTTAATGCCATCGATTCAAAACAAACCTTTAATACTCTACATACCATCTACTAATCCATCATTGGGGGCACTTTTGGGTCAACTAGATGAGAATAAAAAAGAAAGAGTTATATATTATATCAGTCAAACACTGTTGTACTATGAGATGAACTATACTATTATTGAGAAATCTTGTTTGGCATTGGTCTTCACATCACAAAAGTTAAGAAATTACATGCTATCAAATTCAATCAAACTAGTGGATAAGATAGATCCGCTCAAATATGTTCTCAACAAGGCAATGCTTACAGGGATATTGGCTAAGTGGGTTATGATTTTTACATAATTTGATATTGAATATATATACCACAAATCTATCAAAGGACAAGTAATTGTAGATCAACTTACCGAGTCTCCACTTGAAGACAATCAACCTTTGCACATAGAATTTTTGGATGAATCCATCATGCACCTTACTCAGCGATCCTCAAAAATATTCTTTGATGGGTCTTTTACTCAACGAGGTTCTAGTGTTGGAATCATTTTTATCACTCCTCAAAGATATTCAATCCCAAAGGCTTACAAGATCCTCTTTCATTGCACAAACAATATTGCAAAATATGAAGCTTTGGTAAAGGAAATCAAGCTAGCTATTGAATGGAAGGTTGTTGAGTTACACATCTATGATGACTCTCAGCTAATAATCAACTAGATCAATGATCTATATCAAAGTCAAGATGAAAAACTGATTCCCTATAAAATAATGGTTGATGACTTTAAGAATTACTTTACTTTTGTATCATTTCAGCAGATTCTCAAATCAACAAATAGAGCAACAGATGTTATGGCTACATTGGCATCTATACCATAGCTACAATAATTTGACTATTTCTATGAATTCCTGGTGGAAGAGCATCATTATCCTTCTTATGATTCCCTTGGATCCCAGATGGTTTGTTCTATTATTGGACATCACTCATCTTTCTATAGTCATAATTACTCTTACTTGCATGACCAAATTATTCTCGATAGCAGGTTACCCTTAATGAGAAAAGAAACCTAATCTGAAATGCTTCACGGTATGTCATAATAACTAATGATTTATATAAGAGAGGTTTGGATAGCACTTTGCTTAGGTGTCTAGAACCTAAAGAGTCCCAACATGCATTATCTGAAGTTCATGAAGGTATTTGTGGATTTTACTCGAACGGTCTAAATTTAGCTCGAAAACTGCTAAGGGCTCGCTACTATTGGCTTGATATGGAAAAAGATGCTATAAAGTTTGCTAAAACTTGGGAGAAATGTCAACTACATGGGCATCTAATACATGTTCCATCTAGAGAGCTAATATCTTTTATCATACATTATCCTTTTCATCAATGAGCATTTGATCTCATCGGCCAAATCTATCTTGCATCCTCTAAAGGACACGAGTTTATCATAAATGCTACTGAATAATTCACTAAGTGGGTTGAAGTGGCTCCGCTAATCAAAGCAACTTGAAAACAAGTAGCTCTATTTATCCTTAACTATATCATCTCTAGGTATGGGATACCTTCTTCAATTGTAACTCACAATGGAGGACAGTTCAAAAAAAAAGATCTAGATGAGCTCTATGAAAAGTTCAAAATCAAATAGCATTGGTCTTCTATATATTACCCTCAAGGTAACAGGCAGGATGAGGCATCCAATAAAAATTTGTTGACTATCTTACATAGAATGGTCAGCAAATCTGGAAAGCATTGGCATTTGTAACTCAATCCAGCACTATGGGCTTATCGAACAAGCATCTGAACACCTACAGGAGCTACACCTTTTTCTTTGGTATATGGGGTTGAAGCAGTCTTTCCTATAGAGGTAGAAATCCCTTCTTTAAGAGTTTCTCTACAAGGTCTTATCGCTGATGTAGATCACAAAATATCTAGGTTGCAAGAACTCAAATTGCTGGATGAACATCGACAAGTGGCGTTTGATGATCTACGAGCTTATCAAAAGAGAATGTCTAGAGGTTATAACAAAAAAGTTTGACACAGAGAATTTAAGGTTGGTGACCTTGTTTTAAGAGAGAATCCTAAAAAATGAACAGTTTTGAGAACAAAAGGGGAAGTTTGAACCTAACTGGCTGGGTCCCTACATCATTATCGTAGCCTTTGGCTCTAGTGCTTATCAACTCTCAACATTGGAAGGAGAACAACTCTGTGAATCGATCAACACCATCCACTTGAAGAAATTTTACACCTAATATTCTTTGCTCCAGCAATCTGTATAGCGAAAAAGTTCAAAACAAATTCTAAAAATTAAAAAAAGTCCTAAAGAAATTCTAAAAATCAGAAAAGGTCCTAAAGAAATTCTAAAAATTAGAAAAAGTCCTAAATAAATTCTAAAAATTAAAAAAAGTCCTGAAGACATTCTAAAAATCAGAAAAGGTCTTGAAGAATTACAAAAAATTGGAAAAAGTCTTGAAGAACAAATAAAAGAGAAAAAAAAAGAACAGAAGAAAAAAAAATTAAAATATAAAAGAAAAAAAATGTTTTGGTGAAAACCTGGTAAACAGGCACCTTGGTGGTAAAAAAAAGAATCTTTGCCAAGCAGGTGAAAACTTGGTAAACAAGCACCTCTTGTGCTCAAGCGCTCCATCTATCAATGCAAATTTGGCATTTCTTGCTTTATTTCCCGCTTTTCTGCATCTTCGCTTTAGCTTGTATATATCCTTTAGTCACTTTCGTGATAGCATGGTTCTTCTTGGAACCCTTATGGCTTGAAACTAATCAACATCATAGTCTTAGGGAACTCAACGGGTCAATTTACATGTCGTAAGTAGTTCAACCAGGTCATCTTTCTATCGGTAGTACCAAGTCATCCAATCTAAGTCAGTCACTAGTCTCCTATCCCCTATCGATTTTTACCAGTGAATAAACACACAAAGCAAGAACACTAAAAACAATCATTGAAAATTGTTTGAGCTCTGACTCAAATTTTTTTTGTGTGTTGTCTTTTAACTTGGTTTTTGCTTATTATTCCCTTTGAGTAACTCAAGGAAGTCTATCTTGACCAAGAGGAGCAAAGACTCGAGGCATAATACCTTTCTTGTTTTCTACTTGTAGGAATAATTCTGATGATCTAAAAACATCTCATAAGCTGGGTGTCTATGATAAGTGCCTTCACATCAAGGTGATATTGCCACACATACATCAACTTCTTTTATTTATATGCTACAGGGAGGTTGGAATCATTTCCTTGTCTATTTTGAGTAAATTTATTTATTATGCAATCTAGATACATGCTTAATCTATCCTAGGGTGTGAATGATACAAGGTTCATTGCGCACATGATAATCAATATTGCATATAACAAGGAAGGAACTCTTCTTTGTCTTGTGTGTTTGCATGCAGATAACATTCAGATCATCCTGGCTCTTTATGCCTTAGTGCTTATTTTGGATTTCTATATTAAAAATGACGTGACATTCAGATCATCCTGGCTCTTTGTTCCTTGATGCTTATGTTTATTTCTGACATTGTAAAATGCTTAGTGATGATAAAAACCAAATTAAAATCCAGTGAGTCAGTCTTAGTTTGCATATGAATTCATACTATTGCATGAAAAACAAAAATATATATAATTTTACATCCTTAGCTCATCATTGCTATCATTTATTGCATATGAAAAATAATAAAAAACATTCATATTCATCTGCATTAAATACATACATACTGAAAAGAAATGCATTCATATAGAACAAAAGCTTTAAGAAAGACATCTCATGTAACTCAACACAACAACAATAAGATCAAATAATAGAGTATATATATATATATATATATATATATATATATATATATATATATATATATATATCTTTCCTCAAAATATCAATGTCAAAAGGTACAAATTACATCAACTATCATATACAATGTCTATCGTAGCAAGAAATACATCGAGTACAAAAAAATGGGGTATACAAAATAACACAGAACATCAAAGTCTAACTATGATCCTCTCCCTCATTGTCTAATGGTGGAGGAGGTGCCTGCTGAGGATCAACTTGTTTAGGCGCCTGTGCTCCCTCTGACCACACTATATACTACGAATAAGGCACCACCTATTTGTCTGTTGGCATAGCTACACTGTATGCTGCCACATAATATGCTATGTGAATCATTTGATGAAGGACCTCACGCTAAGAAGCATCTAGCTCTTCTCTTAATCTTATAAACTCTTGGTCCCGCTCTACTCTCACTCTCTGCATCTCCTTGTCTCGCTCTATCCTCAAACTCTGTGATTTGTGCTTGTGCCACTCGCACCTATGTCTGCAAACCACACACCTTCCCTCTTAGGATATTGGTGATATATATAGGTGTCTGTCCTGCTCCAACCTCCTCCTCTCCACCTCCCTTCTCCTCTCTCCTCCACCATACCTACCTAGCAATGTCATCTCCGCCAAGTCTTGCTGCCTCACCCATCTCTACATCTACTGTAGGATCTCCTCCCCTATCCCCACTTGCATCTCCACCAAGTACTCCCAAAGATCCACCCTCTCGCCTTCATCATTGTCAAACTCTTGTAGGTTTTCTCCTACTACTCACACCTAGATCTCCTACCCTCCTAGGTATTGTCTCTCCTTGAGCTCATGCAGGAACCTCCTCAACCTCATCTATATGAGGGGCATGCTCTCCATGATCTATAAACTGAGGAAAGAGGTGTCTCTGCAACCAATCTCTATACTAGGGCAATATCCCTGCATCTGCCACATCCTCCAGGTAGTCCCATCCTTGTGGCTGTAAACCTACTAACTCCAACATGGTCAAGCCATATGAGAGTCTAGGTGCCCATCCTCATCTCTCTTCATCCCCAAATCTATCATATGATGTAAACTCCTTGCATATACTTTGTGGTCTCCCATACTGCCTCAAAATCCTAGACACTACAAACTGCTCAATAATAGTAGTGAATCTGCCGATGAGAGGTCTAGTCATTAACATATACCTTCATTGTACCCTCCAATCATCCCACAGCTCTAGACCCCTATATGGTCTTCATACTACAACTATCAATTAATCTAACTACCTCCTCTAATAATCAATCTTGCTTAGGTGGGGCTGTGTGATATAACCTGAATACCATCATACAATAGGCTGATGTACCTCCCTCGAATCATACAAAATAGGTTTTCAAACTGGGATATGCTCCCATGCCCATATCTGTAAAAATAGAACACCTGCTGCCATAGTCTTCGCCCCTTTATAGGCGATCTCATGCATCTCATGGTACATATGCGTGAATAGGCATGAACGCCAACCTAATCTAATTGGATGAGTAAGAAATATCTATACAATTCTACCCCATCCACATAAGAATCCATGTTATCCTCTATCCGACATCAAAAAACAACCAATTATGTCAGCCAAAACGTAAGCAAGAAGGTATTGTGCACCATACCTACTCAACAAATCATCCAACTAATAGAACAATCAAGGATAGTGTCACCATGGAAAATATGTCTGAGAGGCTCAATGCCCGATCATGGACTCGAATCATAATCTACCTTATCTCTAGCAAAAGGAATCTTCAAAATCCTATAAATATCCTTAGGAGTGATCATCGTCTCTCCTGTCAGAAAATGAAATGTGTTATGCTCATAATAGAAATGCTCAACCAATGCAATTAACAAACCATGATTCACATGGATATCGGGAATTTGTGGCAAGTATCTGGATCCACACAACTCAATGTGACCTCTCTATGTATCTGATAAGTCATGCACTAATCTCATAGTCGGAGGACATGTGCAGTTGAATTGTATATCTGGCAACTAAACCTATAGAATTGAACCAAAAAAATCATCAATACGCAATCTGATTTGCACTAAGAAGGTGTTAAACATGCTAAAGAATCCAAATTATTGAAAATCAAAATTTGATGTTTTGTTCCTTAAACACAAACACTATTTTCCACACGATTCAGTACAGTAAAGCAACAACGCATACGATAAAACATTACGAGTCGCACGAGTAAATACTCCCATATGACAAATACTAACATACAACATGATTAAATGGTCTATCAAGAACATACTCGTATGATACAAGGGTATACACCATATGAAAAACCCTACATGACCATACAACAAACCATAAATTCCCAGATACTCATCTAAGAAATAGTATTAAACCGCACGATAAAACGGCATATGCCAACTTAAGATGAAATTTAAAAAATGAGAAACTCAACAATCAAAAAATACGAAATATAAAAGAATTGAGATCGATCACTTACTATTGGGGGATAGTTCCGAGGTTGATTATGTTGTCTAGTACTCAAATCCATTCTCTTGAATGAAATTGCCATTTATCTTTGTAAGATGTTTTTCAAATTTTGAAATTTGAGAGGTAAAAATGAATTGACAAAGACACATTGAACCCCTTATATAGCCTAAACCCCGATTTTGAAACTTCCTCTGATAGACATAAAATTTGTACCCTTGACTAAATATTTTGTCCTGAATCCATTTTCGGGATGGAAATCAAAATCTAAGATCATTTTTCTAGTCAAAATTTCACAACATTGACCACTTGGTACTTTTGTCTTTCGGTCGCTTTTTTGAATCATTTTGCGCTCAAATCAATTATGATCTCACATTAGTTCTTACATCAATCTTTGTGCTCAAATTATTATCGCCAAATCTTTTTTCTTTTCAAAATTGCCTAAAATCATTGTAACCTTGCCTTCTTTCGATTTCACTTTGGAGGGGGCATCATCATTGCATCATCATTATCAACATCCAAAAGTGGAGTTTTTTTTTTTTTTTTCAAATCTTCACCTAAGTCAACCAGAAAATTTTTTAATCAAAGATTAATCAAACAAAAACCCTATTGTTCTTCAAAATTGAATCAATCTCTAGGGGCATATCAGTTTCATTGCACCAAATGAAGCTGACATTGTCTTCATCCAAATCACTCTCTTAACAGTAATCAATTTCATCGAATCTCATCAAGTTGGTTATTCGTTTAAACTTAATCAAAAGTTTAAAGAGTCTTTTTAATAGTGATCACACGCTCAATCCAAGAAGGTGTTTAGTTTCATCACATCAAATCAAGCTAGACATTTTCTCTAATTGATTCTTGTTCAATCAAGTTCAGAAGTGTTTTTCATCTCATCACTCAATCTAGTTCTAGATCGATACTCATTTCTTGATCAATCAAGTTCAAGATCAGTATCTCGCTCTTTATTGATCCTAGTTCAATCAAGTTCAAGATCGGTGTCGCTTTAATCAACCTGTTCAACTTAATCGCTTCAAATCAAGCTGAACATCTTGCTGTTCATCAATTTGTGATCCATCAAGTTCAAAACTGATAATTTGATTGACATTAAATTTTCTTTGAATCAATGTGTTGCTCACACATCAATCCAAAGAGGGGTAAATGTAATACCCTAAAATTGGTCATCTAAACTATAGGCCCCTAATCTTGACTACATCATCAAGGTCCTAATCAAAGGCAAATGAAATCAATCATGCACGCCTAATTAATTAAGTCTCTGTCATCAACGTCACATGGCAAATAAATCACTCAATATTAATTAAATAATCATTTAATTAATTAATTAATCATTCCAAGTAAATCATTTTAATAAATTATCCTATTTATTCAATTAAATATCCTAGCATATTTAATTAATAAATCAATTTTCCATTAAAACATCAAAAAAGGAATTCATTTGAAAAAAGAATTTAAAATTGAGAAAGGAAATCAAAATGGAATTAAATTGAAAAATCTTAGAAAAGCAATTAAATAAATTAAATCAATTAAAAATAAAAATTGAATATCAAAATATAAAATATGGAATACATCAATTTTTCTGATTTTATCTTAAAATTAGTTCAAATTCCTTTAAAAGCTGAGAAAAACAACCAATAACATCAATTCACCTGGATTGTGCTTCCTCTTGGAGAATCTCTGTCGCTCATCATTGATCTATCTTGACCGTTAGTCTCTCTTTGAATTTTCTATAAATTCACGCCTTCATCTCTCATAAAAAAAAAGAACCTGGAGATTATTGTTATTATATTGTTTTTTCTCTAGGCTTATTGAGATTTGTGCATTGAGATAATATATATTAGTTATTGCATATTTGTTAAATCATCTAGCTTCATATTGCATAAAATCATGTTAGATTAATCATGCATATCTAGCTTAATCTTGTATCCATTTAGCTCAATTTCATACTCATATAGATTAAATTATTTGTTTAGGTATCGTCTAGTCACTAGTGTTGCATATGGAAATCTGAGAGCAAAACCAAACTCACATCTACTAGAAGGCAATATGTTGCTTTGTAATGGTTTATTGTTCATTATTGATTATTGATTTACTAACCATGCATCTAGTGACTTAATTGAAATGTTGTGTATTCAGATACATATACAAATACAAATCCACTTTTCACACACACATTACCTATATATGTAAACAAATGTTCATAAACAATCAAATTACCATAAATTTGAGTATTATCATTATTTTTTTGAATCAAAACTATTAAACAAACACTATAACAATGACAAAACTAATAAGAACAATAATTCAATCTTTTCAAATCATGCAAAAACAAAAAATTCACTTACTTCTATGTATAAAACAGTCACAGAAGCGCAAACATAGTTGTAGTGGGGACTTCAATGATCTCAAAAATTTATTTTGAGGTTGTTGAGGTGGTTGGGAAACTAAAAGTATATGTCCCAGTACCACGTACGCGGTATTTTTAGTAACCCTGTATGCGGTGTTAGGCCCTAAAAATGTTTGCAAACCAACATTAAGATTTCTGGTACCCCGTACATGCTTTATATGTAAAAAGACCCCATAAGTGCTATTAGGCCTTAAAAATATTTAACAAACTAGCGAACTAATAGTCCCAGTACCCCGTATGCAATTTTTATAGTAAATAAAATGTGAAGGAAAAGAGAGGGAAGGAGAGGGAGATGGGTATGGAGAGGTAGAGGGGCATGGGTAGGAGGGAGAGGGGGAGAGGCAGAAAGAGAGAGGTAGGGTGAGGGGGGGAGAGGGAGAGAGAGGGAGAGGGAGGGAGAGAGAATGGTAAAGGGAGAGAGAGAGGGTGGAAAAGGGAGGGAGGGAGATGGGGAGAAAGGGAGAGAGGGAGAGAGAGAAAAAGAGAGAGGATGGAAAAGGGAGAGAGGGAGAGAGGGAGAGAGGGAGAGGGGGAGAGGGGGAGAGAGGGAGAGAGGGAGAGAGAAAGAGAGGGAGAGGGGCAGAGAGGGAGAGAGAGAGGGGAGAGATGGAGAGAGGGAGAGAGAAAGAGAGGGAGAGAGGGAGAGAGGGAGATAGAGAGAGAGATGGAGAGGTAGGGAGAGAGGGAGAGGGGGAGAGGGGGAGAGAGGGAGAGAGGGAGAGAGAAAGAGAGGGAGAGGGGCAGAGAGGGAGAGAGGGAGAGGGGAGAGATGGAGAGAGGGAGAGAGAAAGAGAGGGAGAGAGGGAGAGAGGGAGATAGAGAGAGAGATGGAGAGGTAGGGAGAGAGGGAGAGGGAGGGAGGGAGATAGAGAATGTGAGAGAGAGAGAGAGAGAGAGAGAGAGAGAGAGAGAGAGAGAGAGAGAGAGATGATGCTGGAAAAGGGAGAGGGAGAGTGGGAAAGAGGATGGAAAAGAGAGACAACAATATAAATTTATGGAGATAAAGGGGGTAGGAAGAGAGAAAGAGTGGGGAGGGAGTGAAGAAGATAGAGAGGGAGGGGGTATGGAGGAAGGGAGAGAGGGGGAACATGTTGGTTTGGTATTCTCTTAAGCAGTATTGGTACTACTTTTTTATATTGTAATAATGGTTCATCTTGCCACCTTAGGATACCTTATGACCCCTTAGGACATCATATGCTCTTAAAGGGTCACGTGGTGTTATGTGGGGTCATAGAATGTCCTATGACCCTTTTGGACACCATATGACCCCTTAGGTGTCGGTATGGGTCATGTAGTCTGTCCTACCACTCTTTAAGACACCATATGACCCCTTAAGACACCATATGGTTTTGTTATGGGTTGTATGGTGTTCTAAGGGGTCATATGGTTTTCTATGACCCCTTAGGACATTGTATGACCCCTTAGGTGTCAAATTTTGTAAGCAGTATTGGCACTGGTTTTTATATTGTAATAATGGTTCATCTTGCCACGTCAGGACACCATATGAGGGAGGGAGGTATGGGGAGGGATAGTTCCGAGAATCTTAGAGAGTTGGGGGCTGGTGGTAGAGAGAGAGAGATAGGGGAGGAAGGGAGGGAGGGAGAGAGAGGGAAAGAAAAGGGAGGGAGAGAGATGGGGGGAGAGGAAGACATGTTAGATGATGTCATTAGGGGTCACATGGGGTCCTAATTGAGCCACACATGTGTTACAACACCATATGACCCCTTAAGACACCATTTGACCCCTTGAGATATTGTACATGGTCCAAAGAGGTCATTAGGTGTTATGTCAGGTCCCGAGAGAGAGTGAGAGTATAAGAGAGAGAGAGTAGTACAATAAAATTCAATAAGATATCAAAAGACAATATATTAATATACATACATACATATATACATATAATATACATAAAATATCAAAAGGCAATACACATACATACACACATATGTGTGTGTCTATATACCTAATATCTTATATATTATTATATAATATATAATATATTATATATTATATATATTATATACATATATTATATATTATATATATTATATACATATATAATATATATTATATTTTATATATATACTCACTATATATATATATATATACATGAAATGTCATATTTTACATATTATACATATACATATACATATATGTATGCACACACCCACATTTTAAACCCAAGAAGAAGCATGTATATGCTTTTTTAGCTTTAACATCGCATACGTGCTACTAATTCTAAAGACACCCCATACATGTTTATAGTAAAGGGATCGCATACACACTTTTGCCTTTTTAGGCTTGTGAATAGGCCTGGATGACAAAGCTGCAAGTTGAAAGTTTGATTTCCCTCCATTTCCCTCCTTTTTGACATGTTTTGTTTGATTGACTTGGTTTCTTGACTTTGGCATCATTAAGTTTACACTTCATCAAGTTGGTATTTCTAAAATTGCCACCATATTTTTATCCATCTACTGAGCTTTCTAACCATATAATATTTTAAAAATTTGAACGACAATAACATATTATTATTGAATTTCTTTTACCTGTGTGTCCATAGTTCTTAAAGACATATGTGTGTCATTTTTTTAATAACTTTTGATCTACTTATCTAGATTTTAAAATCTCTATATACTATTGTAGTGCACTTGATTCTTTAGTATTGAAAAAAAATTGTATTTTCTATTGTTTTGGTGCAAGTTATGCTTTACGCACGAACAGGTACCTGATTTTCAGGATGTTCTTGATTGGAAAAATCAGTTAAAAAAAAATACTCAAGAAAAAATTAAAAAACAATACACAACTTCTATTGCTCACTCTTAGCTATGCTTTTTCCAAAGGATTTGTCAAAATACTAAATCTAACTATGAATTTTTTGATGTGCACGCCAGATACTATGTTATGTTTTTCAGAAAAATCAAGGTTTGTTTTTTGTGTGCAAAGAATTTGACCCCCTTAATCTTATCCAATTTTGAAAAAGTTTAGTAGTTTTGAAACTAGATTCAAAGTACTATAATATTTTTTCTTCGATTATCTTCATATCTGGATGACTTTCAACTTTCACCTCCAAGTTTAGGTTGACCTGATTTCAAAAAAAATGAAGTGTCCACTTATACCCCCTTTTTTGCACACCATATTTGTGCACTTACCCGAAGGCAATATATACATTGATGTAGTAGGTGAAGTCCGAAGATAATCTACTATAGGTGGAGTTTTAGAAGGAGGAGAATAAAAAAAGAAGTATATTTTTCATCATAATGATTAATTACCTATTAGACAAGATGTTATTCAATACCATTATCATATGATAGATTTTAAGAATCATCAAGG